>NC_048302.1:59140817-59279158 GCF_013100865.1 Trachemys scripta elegans | reverse complement strand
TGGGGGGGGGGGGGCTATGTGACTTTGTGGCGGGGGAGGGCAGTTACAGATCTTATGCAGCGGTCCTTTTCCTGGATCACAGAGCCACGCAGCAGGGAATCTGTAACCGTCCTCCCCCTGCCACAAAGTCACATAGCCCCCACACACAGAGTCCCGAACAGGAGGGGTGGCAGGCTCCGTTGAAACAATCAGTTCACCAGTGTGGACCACTGTAGAAGCAGGAGCCTGTCATTCCTCGAGTTTAGAAGCGTCCTTTGCATCAGTACACTACGCCCGCTCCCCACCACAGTCTGCGTCCCAGTTTCAACACTTTACCGCGAAAACAGTAATAAAGAAAACGTTGTTCATTAACAAATTTTCAGTGATTTTATTTTTAAACGTGGGTTGGAAGGGGGTGAACGGGGTGAACGGGGTATGAAACTGGAGAGGATAGTGAACAGTCACTGGGTAAAGAAATGGGGGCAGGTTCAGCTTCTCTGTAAACCAACAAAATTGTCACAGGTTACCCTGCTCACTCAGGAACCTAGCTTTCAAAGCCTCCCGGATGCACAGCGCGTCCCGCTGGGCTCTTCTAATCGCACGGCTGTCTGGCTGGGCGTAATCAGCAGCCAGGCTATTTGCCTCAACCTCCCACCCCGCCATAAAGGTCTCCCCCTTGCTCTCACAGAGATTGTGGAGCACACAGCAAGCTGCAATAACAATGGGGATATTGGTTTCGCTGAGATCGGAGCAAGTCAATAAGCTTCTCCATCTCCCCTTGAGACGTCCAAAAGCACACTCCACCACCATTCTGCACTTGCTCAGACGGTAGTTGAAGAGTTCCTTTTCACTGTCCAGGGTGCCTGTATAGGGCTTCATGAGCCATGGCATAGCGGGTAGGCTGGGTCCCCGAGGATCACTATAGGCATCTCCACATCCCCAACAGTTATTTTGTGGTCCGGGAAGTAAGTACCTTCCTGCAGCCGTCTAAACAGACCAGAGTTCCTGAAAACACGAGCGTCATGAACCTTGCCCGGCCATCCGACGTAGATGTTGGTAAAACGTCCCCTGTGGTCCACCAGTGCTTGCAGCACCATGGAAAAGTAGCCCTTTCGATTAATGTACTGGCTGGCCTGGTGGTCCGGTCCCAGGATAGGGATGTGAGTTCCATCTATAGCCCCACCGCAGTTTGGGAATCCCATCGCTGCGAAGCCATCTATGATCACCTCCACGTTTCCCAGGGTCACTACCTTTGACAGCAGTACATCAACGATTGCCTTGGCTACTTGCATCACAACAACCCCCACGGTAGATTTTCCCACGCCAAATTGGTTTGTGACTGACTGGTAGCTGTCTGGTGTGGCAAGTTTCCAGAGGGCTATGGCCACTCGCTTCTGGACGTCAGGGCTGCTCGCATCTGGGTGTCCTTGCGCTTCAGGGCAGGGTACAGCAACTCACAAAGTTCAAGGAAAGTTCCCTTCCGCATGCGAAAGTTTCTCAGCCACTGGGATTCATCCCAGACCTGCAGCACTATGCGGTCCCACCAGTCAGTGCTTGTTTCACGTGCCCAGAATCGCCGTTCCACGGCATCAACATGACCCATTGCCACTATGATGTCCACGGCGCGGGGTCCCGTGCTTTGTGACAGGTCTGTGCCACTCTCAGACTTCATGTCCTCATCGCGCTGCCGTAGCCTCCTCGCCCGATTTCTCACCATCTGCCTCTGGAAAAGGTGGCTGATAAGGTGCGAGGTGTTGACAACGGCCATAACTGCAGCGATGGTCACAGCGGGCTCCATGCTCGCAGTGCTATGGTGTCCGCGCTGTCAATCACCAGAAAAGTGCGCGAACTGATTGCCCGCCGGCGCTTTCAGGGAGGAAGGGCGGGAGTGACGGTTGGATGACAACAGTTACCCAAAACCACCCTCGACACATTTTTTCCCCCAGCAGGCATTAGGGGCTCGACCCAGAATTCCAATGGGCAGCGGGGACTGCGGGAACTGTGGGATAGCTGCCCACAGTGCACCGCTTCCAATGTCGACGCTTGCCCCGTTAGTGTGGACTCACACAGTCGAATTACTGTCCTTAGTGTGGAAACACATGTTCGACTTTGTAATATCGATTCCACATATTCAATTTAAGTGATATCGAAGTATTCTCGTAGTGTAGACATGCCCTTGGGAATTATGCACCCTTATTAGAACAGATGATTTGTGCTTCAAGCAGGAATCATATATGTTGGTGAATGGTTGTGGGGTCAGAGGCAAGGCTTGCCAATTAAAGGGCCAGATTCTGGTATCCATTACAACAATGTAACTTCACTGATTTAATCTGAGTCTGGATTTACATGAGTGTTAGTGAGATCAGAATCTACCCCAAAATGTGGGTATAAAATAGTACTGCTTCTGCACATTAATGTTTGCCCACTTAAGTGCATTTGCTTTTATGTTTGGTAGGAAGCTACAACAATAGGCCTTTTGCAATGTGATCAGTGCAGCAATGATTAGATACCACAGCGATAAATGCTATGTACAAAATCTAAGAGAGATAGATAAGTAGAAGCTAGTTTTTTTTTCCCAAAAGAAATTAAAATAATGTCCTAGATATCAGCAACTATTTCACAATCACAGACACGTTTCATGGTTTTATTTTGTTTTTCTGAACATAAGAATTTATCACCAATAACAGGAAAGTGTTGGATAGCTTTCCAATGATTCTTTGACAAAACACTCACACAAAAAAAGCCTCATGATTGAATTAAAACTGTGTTTGCATAACAAATGTACCCACATTCTGTCACCTTATCTGATTAATAAGTATACCACTCGGCTTTTGAACTAGATTAGCAATCCCCTTTTAACTAAATACTGATTCACCTTTGCTATCTAGTCAAAAAATAAACTCCATGGAAAAAGCAAACTGAATTTAAGAAATCTTCCTTCTGTCTGCATTACATTAATCATTGATCGTTTCTTGGCAAATCAGTAAATAAACCACAGGAAAGGTAAAATTGCTCAAAAAATCAATATAGGCAAGTTAAATTGGACACATAGTAGAGCAAATAGATCTCCAAAAACGTGAATAATCCATTCTCTAAGAGAACATTCAATTTATAAATGGATTAACTCTGCTGGGGCATAAATAACACAAAGAAAGTGTAATTTTAGGGAGGTAATAAAACACCATACATCCTTTATGCTAAGAACACATCTCATTTTCAGGTTTGGAGCCAACAGAAAGCCAGGAATAAATAATTTCCAGGTTTATGCAAAGTGAAAGCTCAGAAGGAGAGTATAGGAAGTGGAGATACAATAGATTAGATCCAGATCCTCAACCATATTTAGGCACCTAATTCCCATTCGGCCAGATCATGACCACATAAACAGTTGCAAAGAACAGGAAGAATGTATATTTCATGAGGTGTAAAACCTGCAGCTCCTGTTGAGTAGTAAACTAGGTGCTAGTTGGGAATGAAAAATGGCAACATTTAAAAATTAAACAGATACCTGACAATCATTATACAGATGGGCCAGTTATTCTCTCCATACACTTTAACTCTATAGACCTAATAATATCTCTGTTGTGTAATACAAGCAACTCACCATAAATTTAGTTCCCAAATATTCTGTGCTAGTTCTTGTAATATCATGTGCAGACCTCAACTTGCCAATTATCTATGACAGTCAAACTCTTAGCAGTGGATGGTTCCTTAGTAAGGGTAGCAGAGGATAGTTACTTCCTTAAGAATTATTGCATTACCCTCAAAACCATTTTCAAGCTATATATTTTGGAAATAATACCTTTACCCCCAAGGGGTGCTAGTAGTTATCATCACCAATCTAGACTCAACATTTTTTCTGAACCCTGAAACTTCTGCACAGAATAAATAACACCTCCCGTACGCTTGTCACTGAAGGCTCCTTTGGGGGCCTCAAGCCTGGATAAAATCCCTTCTGTGGAGGAGACAAAGTACAGAATATATCTATAGTTTGTTATATGGGTCAGGAGCCTTCTCCTGTCATCAAGTCCATTTGTGAGTGCACAGTTATGACTCAAGTTAGTCCAGTGACTTTTCATAGGTGTTTTCAATTTACACTGCCTAGGCATTGAACCATTCTGTTCATAGTCTAATGGAAACATTGCAATCTGTGTTGTCTGCATGCATTGAAACAGTGCTTTCTAGATGCCTCTGGACCCTGCATCAGTCTCATTCCAGGAGGTCACCATGACTTACAAATGATGTGCATCTGATGAAGCAACAAGGGAGAATGTTGGAGTACCAGCGGCAGGAGACTCACTGCAAGACAAATGGAACGTATTATAGGCAAAGATTCACATTTGTATACCATAGCTGTTGTCTGCTTGACCATTTCTGTGTGAACAGTGCTGGTGAGGTGGTGGGGGAATACACAAGTACTGCTTGGCTTTTTTCCATTTTTATTTACACAAGCTTAAGTGTCCAGAGAACAGAACAAATTAACTATGAGATGGAGCCATATCCTTCATAATTTATTAAAGCCAGCAGAGTCCATTACAGATGAAGATGGCTAATGCCATTCTTTGGAAGGGAGAGCTGCCAGCACTTGGCTGGCATTTTCAGACAAGCCCAAGGGAGTTAGGTACCCAACTCTAATCGAATTTCAGTGCAACCCCTAGAAAGATGATCCCCCCATCTATGTACACAACTTTTATACCATCTTGTTGATGTCTCTCTCAGCTTGATTGATGGTATCTATATATATATTCTCTGCCAATTTTGTATATGGTAGGATCCAGGCTGGGCCAGACCAATATAAAATATGTCATCAATACATAAAACTTTATCAGGATACAAATAAGATTTGATATTTACCCGCCCACAGTTATATTAGATAGGATAAAAATATAGCAGCTATAAACCCTCATGTTTTTGGTGCATATTAGCAATGATATCTAGCATAACTTGTCTATAGATCTCAAAGCATGTCTCAAAGAAGGTAAGTGTAATTATCCCCATTTTACTGAGGTGCAGAGAGGTGAAATGAGTTGCCCAAGGTCACATAGTAGGCCAGTAGCAGAGCTAGATATAGAACCCAGGACTCCTAAGTGCCAGCTGAATGGGCCACATTGCCTCTCACCAACTAGTCAATTATTAATTGCAGCTAGAGGCCCCAGAACGCTAAGCATTATACCTTCTAACATAAGATTTACAATCCTAATAGAAGAGATAAGCAAATAATATGAGATAGCTATATTATTATCCCTATTTTACAGACGGAAAACTGAGGCACAGAGGGGTAAAATGACTTGCCGCTGGTTATACAGGAAGGGTTAGATCAACAAAGGACTTAGGAACCTTCCTGCCATGTTAGGTGCCTAGGTCTAACATTTAAGCAACATCAAGAGCTTCAAAATCCCTGCTCAGATGCCACCCACATCCTGGAAGTGCCTAAACTCTGTGGGTACCTAAATTTCCACCAGTAAAGACCCCATGGGCATCTAAGTTTCTGCTGGTGGGTTTGTGCAAAACCACCTAAACCCTGAGGCCCCCAAGCCACTCCATGCTTTAGCTCACACCTAAGCCCTGGCAAGAGTCTTAAATTAGACGTTCCCTGCCTGTCTCATCTGTGGGGCCCAAACAGGCCTCACACAAAAGACAGCTGAGGGCTGTCTGACTGCGAATTTTTGGGGCTGCCTGGTGTGAGTGTGTGTCTCAGACTACCCAATAGCTAGGGCACTCACCTGGGATGTGGGAGACCAAGATCATGTCCTTACGCCTATGAATATTGAAAACAGGTCTCCTAGGCAAGTGCCTGAACCAGTCAGCTATTGGCCATTGAGAGATTCATTCTTTCTGTGGTTTTTCATGAGAAAGGGCTGACCTGGCTTCGATGCCCAGCTCCAGGAGAGGGCACAAGCCTGTGAATCCCAAGCAGAGGTAGGCAATTCCCTTCGGCTCAGAGTTAAGCACTAACTACCTTTGGCTGGCATTGCCCACTGGTTAGCTTAGGTGGCACCCTGCTAAACTGCTGTCTTTTAAGGATTCCTTCTGTAAGCACCAATCTTTCCCCATCCATTGTATAGGGATCCTAGATACCTAGCCTGGGGCTGTGAATTCCACTAGGGGGGCAGGGCACCTAAAAAGGAGGCCCCGCAGTGCTGAGGATTGGAATACCTAAGTGCTTTGCAGACCTAGCCTGAAATCTGTAGCAGAGCTGGGAATGGAGCCTAGAGTCCTTGTTCAATATCTGAACCACAAGACTGTCTTTTCTCTAGCCCTATTGGGCAAGGCACTGTACGAACATGACATACAAGACAGTCCTTGCCTCTAAGAGTGTACAATCTTGCTTACAGAAGGAATGCTCTTTTCAAAGCATGGGTTCTGAACCAGTGGTGATTAGAAAGGAAAACACTTTGATCCTACAACTGACACACACAATTCCCCAGAATGGAATCTGTGGATTGTAAGAACGTAACTGCTTGAAAAATAGCAGCCTGTCCTTATTGAATAACCTGTGCCTCTTACATTTAGGCCCTGAGAGTAACTGGGGCTTCTCCTTGAACTAAACAACCGGGGCTCATCTCAGGCACCATTCCAACATTGTCCAGAATCATATGTTAGTTTTATTACTCCAGTGTTACTGGAAGCGATTGCTCCATGCCTCCCCTTAGCTTTCTCCAGATCCTAACACTGCCCTGGCTGCAAAGGACATAGTGTGGGCAAGTGGGAGACTGCTGCTAAAAATGGGAGGAGCAGGAGCTTCAGTGCAAATTCTGGGAATCCAGGACAAAGGCACTGAGAAGTTGTTCCTCCACCACTGTCCCACCCCTACACATTGCATCACGGTGCCCGCCCCCAGGTTCAGCCAGCTCCCTTAAACTGCTGCTGTGAAGTGCAGGGGAGTCAGGGCAGATTCCAGCAGCCCGTACAGCTGAATCTCTCAGTCATTGACTCTGCACACATACTAGCTGGAAGCACACTTTGGTATAGACACCATGGTGCCGAAGTTACACAGATGGGCTACTGCGCATCTTCTGTCCTTACTCTTTTCAACTTGCATGGCAGTAAGTGAAACTGTACAAATGGACCAGTAAAAAATTACAATGCCCCAAAAATACCATAAGGAGAACAATAACTAAAAAATAATGTTGTTTTCCCCCTTTCAGTATATTGCTACCAGAGAAAACTGCTGCATCTTAGATGAACGATTTGTAAGTAGATGTGTGATTCCTTTCTTCTAAATTAAGGAACTGAATAAAATATTGTTCCACTTATAATTAACATTCATTATTATTTTGTTTTATCATGCATTGTTATTTTCAATATCTACTATTATTAAAAGTAATATTATGCTTTACGGTTCACTCTTAATAACAGCATTCATTGTTCTAAAATGTACTGTAAATTCCATTAATAATACCATGTATTATTCTAAAGTATACTATTATCAATAACATATGTTGTTATTTTTAATATTTAATAACAATATGCATTATCAGGACTGTCTCTACAGATTCTGATACTGCAAGCACAGTAGCAAATGCCCAGTCCTACGTGTCCACAGTTACCTACATAAATCCTTATTGAATGTTGGGCTGCCCTTAATATTTTCCTGCCCTGAGTGACCATCTCTTTTGCCTCACTGTAGAAACTGGACTGGTCCTTTATTATTTTATTATTATTATGTTTAATTATTCTTTTCCCTTTAGGGTAGCTATTGCCCAACTACATGCGGCATTGCAGACTTCTTAACTAAATACCACCCTGGTGTGGATAAGGAGCTGCAGGTCCTTGAAAATCTCTTGCAACAGATCACTAACTCTTCCACTGTAACAGAACAGTTGATCCGCCAAATCCAAATCCACAGCCTCCCAGAGAAACTGAGTCTGCCAGGTGAGAACAGAAAGACAATTAGAAAACCGAGAAAAATATGTAAAATTTAGTTTTCTTACTTTTACATGTAATTGCATTAATATATTGTTCCTGTTCTACAGATGTGATCAATGGTTTTACTCAAAAAAACAGGAAAATAATCGATGAAATTATCAGATATGAAAACACTATTGTGGAACATGAAAATACTATACAGTAGGTATTTTCCAATTTGATATTGTTTAACTATGCAGATCTGTTCCTTTATTTTATTTTACCAGCTGCAATTGAAGTTTTTTCACAGCACTTCATTTCTGCATATAAAGACCATTTTGGTGTCTTTTCACTCATAACTGCATAATTAGGATGTGATCCTGCATTTCTTGAATACCCACATCTCCCACTGGAATACAAGACCAGGCTGTAAGAACATGGGAAAGTTTGGCTGTTCTTTTTTTTTTTTTTTTTCAATCAGTATTTTTGTTTAAGTAATTGTTCAAAATGTTTCCATTTATTATTCTTAGACTTCAGAGATTTTAGTAATATGAAACTGTAACATGGATCTTACCAAAGATTTGTTTAGCCAGTTGGTACTTTTTTATTGGTTTTGCTGAACATGCATCATGAACCAAATTCTGCTCTCTGTTTCATTGGACTGAATCCAGAATAACTATTAAACTCAAAGGTGTTCATCTTAAGTCTATACTGTTCTATATATTTGAAAACATATTTAACTTATCTAAATTATAATAATGAATTATTATTTATAAATTGTAATTGTACTATTTAACTTTAAATGCCAAAGTCACTCCTGTGATAACATTATGCCAGGAATCACTGAGAATTGGTTAATATACAGTAAGTCTGAGTTTTTGACATTTAGAATTAATGTAACTATATCTTATCTTAAATGCCTTTGCATCACCTGGTCTGAGAGCATTTTTTATTTAACCACCCACTGATGACAGTTTTTAATTTTCATATTAGATTTAGGTTTATATTGTTTTTAATTAATACACTCTATATAATATTAGAATGAATTGCTCTCAAATGTGTTTACTCTTTTAAAAACAGAAATATGCAATAGTTAATTTTCATAATATGTAGGGCCATGGATGCAGACTCCTGTTATTTTTTCATGTTATTTCAAGTTCCCATAATTTTATGAACTCCCAGTTTTATGAAGGTTTCAAGAGTCCTCCAAACCTTCATAAAAATCAGGTTTCTATTGTACTTTCTTGTACCTTACTATATACTTTACCTCCAGAACTCAGACCTGCAATTCTCACAAAATAAAAATTCCCATAGAGCTTTGTCCATGCACTGACTGCAAGAATGGGCTTTACTGGGTAAAGAGATACTGGTCCAAGTAAAACATGTCCAAGTTAAGCATGTGCTTCAGTGATTTCCTGAATCAGGCAATGGGCCTGCTCAAAATTGAGCATGCATGTAAGCACTTTGTTGGATTAGGGCCAGAGTGCGCAGTACGTTGGAGAATTGACAAGGCAAAAGACATTCAAACAACAGGGAGGTAGTGAAGGGATAAGATCTGAAATGGTCACGTTAAATCAAAGCCAAAATTCTAGAAAACGTGTATATACATGGAAGCTCTAATAGGTATTTACAAAGGGCTGGAATGTGGGCTGGCCCTTATGCAACAGCATAGTGAAAATGAGAGCACGGAGGGAGACTACCCACCTTGTACAGCCTTCTTATGGGCTACCCAGAACAGTAGTATTTGCTCTCAGGAGAGCAAAAACTGCTACCAAGTTGCTCCCACTCAAAAGCAACTTGCAATAAAGGGGGCAGATAGAGAAGAGGAGTAGGCAGAATCTTGGCTCCACTTTCTTGTGCACCAGCAAGGCTCTGATTGTAGTAAATTATTGTCCTCCCAGTGCAAATGGTTAGCAGTGTAAGGCAGAATGCACAAACGCTTATATGGGGATGGGGCAGCTCTGCACTGCCCCACAGTGTAGGGCTGTAGCTAAATACCACACTGTAGCCCAAAATGATTTACATTGTCTCATTAAATAAAGCAACATATTTTAGATTCGTACATTAGATATGTAAGGCATATTTCAGGGAAATATGTATTGTTCTCATTAAGAAAAACTGGCATAACGTGTAATTTTTATGTTTTTATCTCTAGGCAACTGACAGATGTGTTGATGTTAAACACTAAGAAGATTTCACAACTAAAACAGATGACTAATCAGCTTACATCACAATGTCAGGAGCCATGCAAAGACACAGTCCAAATACTGGAAACAACTGGAAGAGGTACATGAAATGCTTATTGTGTGGCTTAAATTAATTCTTAAGTGTTATCTGTCGACAATATAGTGGTGAGGGCCATCTGAGTACTTAAATGGGTGATCCTGCAAAACTTTCTTACAGGAGTTATTCTTAATCACATGATCCATTAATTTCTCTAAGAATTACCCATGGGAATAAGGGACTCAGCATCATGACCAATGTAAATAATGCTTTTCCATATTTACATTGTATTACTGCTATTTTTATGTTTGTTTGTTGTTGGCTAGTGCGTCATTCAACAGAAATACTAGACAGGTGTTCTTCATCTAGGATGTTGTGGAACAAATCTTATTTTCGCATTTGGGCATGATTAGCCAAGATTTGACTATCCCAGTAAACCCTCTCTTTATTGTAGTCCATAGACCAGGCAAGTGCTTTTATGGAGTTATAAGATCAGAAAGGATACTATATTATAATATTTCCGCTCAGCCACACAGAAATAATTAATCTAATACATTAGACCTAAAAATGCCCTTTTTATGACTGCAGAAACAAATAAAATTATTGTATTTTACATTCAAGTTATGCTACCTAGATATTTACTAATAGTAAAATCTTACTCATCCTTATACAAGTCCCGTTAACTTCAATAGGACTTCCTGTGTGATGAAGACCTAGCCTACAGAGATAACTTTGCCATAGTAATTATTATATGTACTGTGTATGTTGCACTGTACTAGAAAATGATCAGATGCTTTTAAAATCACCTTTAAAACAAGATGAGACTTTAGCCAAAATACTAACAATGGTGTTTGTTTATTGCAGATTGTCAAGACATTGCAAATAAAGGTGCCAGACACAGTGGTCTTTACTTCATCAAACCTCTAAAAGCTAAGCAGCAGTTTCTAGTCTATTGTGAGATTGACACATTTGGCAATGGATGGACAGTGTTCCAGAGAGTATGTAATCTGTAAATTCAGGTCATGAATAATTCTGATTATATAACAGAATTTCATTTACATGGGCACATGCTGCTTTGGTTGACTTTCTTTCTTTCTTAATCTGCTACCAGAGACGTGATGGGAGCATGGACTTCAAGAAAAACTGGGTTCAGTACAAAGAAGGATTTGGACACCTGTCACCAGATGACCAGTCAGAGTACTGGCTGGGAAATGAAAAGATTCATTTAATAACCACTCAGTCTACTATTCCATATGCCTTAAGGATAGAACTGGAAGACTGGGAGAATAAAAAAAGGTATTTCACTAATGAGCCTTCTAAAAAAGTCAACTTAAAATACACACCTGTCATGTGTACTGATTTTTTTGGTACAGCCACAGATATCTGTCTCTACTACCAGATATCAGATACCTGTCTCCACTGCCAGATCAGTTTGTACAACTTTCAGAAGAATGGATAATGCAGTGTCATTAGCCTATTTGTATCAAACTACCTTCTCTATCAGTTTATAAAACCATAAATATATTTGCAGTTGAATTTTCTCTCACTACCTGCAACTTTGTGATCAAAAAGGAAGCAACATATGCTCATGAAAGCTCCATGTTGGCATCTTCCTTGGAAAATATAATTTACTCTGTAGAATGTGTCTGTTTCTTCCTTACACAGTTTCTTCACAACCCATGTGTAGCATTTAAGATGTTCTACTTTCCCCCCTGGGTTAGCCTGCCATGACACCCTTGACATCCCATTTGATAACTCATCATTCTAACTGCTGGAAATTAGATGAGGTTCCATTCAGAACCTGTTGTTGTCATACTTCGCTATTCCATAGAAAGAGATGGGTGTTGAGTGGTGCAAGCCATTTTCTCCTTCCAGGAGCAATTTGCTCTCACCATCCCCATTTCATTCCAGCATGGACAATGAGAGACAGTGATTATTTATCCCACTCAGATCTCCTGAAAGCCATCGCAAAGCACTACTCTAAGACCACTGAGATGACCCAGTTTACCTATCTTTGACTACCTAAAGTTGGGGGGGTTTAGAAGGGTTCATAATGATTCATTAAAGTGACATATTATAATTTGGCAAGGAAATATCTAATTAGATATTAGATATGTCTTCTAATTAGACATAGAGTGACACAGGAACTGACTCTAAAATGCTGTCATTTATAGTCTAATTGTGAATGTTTTGGGAATCCAGTATACACAAATTCACCATTATTTTTTTAACAGTACTGCAGACTATGCTGTGTTCAAAGTGGGACCTGAAGCAGACAAGTACCGACTGACCTATGCCTATTTTGTTGCTGGTGGTGAAGCTGGGGATGCCCTTGATGGTTTTGATTTTGGAGATGATCCCAGTGACAAATTTTTTACATCCCATAATGGCATGCAGTTCAGTACCTATGATAGTGACAATGATAAATTTGATGGCAATTGTGCTGAACAGGATGGAGCAGGATGGTGGATGAATAGATGTCATGCTGGTAACCTCAATGGCAAATATTATCAAGGTAATACATGCTTTGGGTACCTACTTCATATAAAAAATAACTTCATGGCTTTACAACAAATTCTAGCGATGGAGAAAAACATTGTGTAGATTTTAGCTGTTTATTTATTTTTGGCCATCCCATTCCTTACACTTCATAGCTGATCCTTGCTGCTGAGCAACACAAATTGATACTCTCCCAGCCCTTATATGTTACTCCAGGTAGCTTCTGCTGAGCCTGGGGGGAAGCATTGTATGCAAGAGCTAAAGCACAGGTGCTGTCTTCCACTGCTGCTAGAGGCAAAGACAAGAAGTTTCTCCCTTTTGCTTTGTGGTTACAAAAGTATTGTCTCCAGCAACAGAGTCCCAATCATAATCCCGTTGCCGGAGGACAGGCAAAAAAACCCAAGGCAAGGCGGAAAGATAAGGAAAAAAGGGTGAGAGATAGGGAATTCAGGAGAGAAACAGACTTGATAGGACAGAAGTTTGTACAAAGGGAGAAGAGGAGAGGGAATCTGCAATCGCAGTGTGTTTGGGATATATACATGATGATATGATGTAGTAGAAAGAGTTTATCAGTATAAGTTTAGGATGGCTACATTACTCATAAATCATGTAGCCATGAAGGAGTTATGGAGATCATGTTCATCAAGTACCAATAAAACCTTTATTCCACACCATACCGTCATGGATTCATGGTTGATCTTGAGATTTCAGATCTTAAACCTGTCACTCATGCAGGACTGAATATTGGCTGTCTGTACCTAAAACCAGTGTAATTTGAGGGGAAATCTACATTTGGAGAGGAGAAGGAAACATTCTTCTGGCGGGCTGATATTTTTTTACAGTGACAGCAGTTCGAAGCTGCTCAGAGATTTGGAATGTTAGAATAAATCCTGGAGGAGATAGATTAGTAGGTAGAGGCAGTCAATGGTGCACGATAAGTATAGTTTTGTACAGAGATTTCATTACTACAGACATGCATGTGCATATAAATTATTTTACAAACAATTATATATTCTGCTACAATTTATATTTTAGGTGGCACTTACTCAGCAAAAGAGGTTGGTCCAGCTGGATACGACAATGGGATTATCTGGGCAACCTGGCGTTCTCGGTGGTATTCCATGAAGAAAACTACAATGAAAGTCATCCCATTCAACAGACTTTCAATAGGAGATGGACAGCAGCACAACTTAGGTGGCTCCAAACAGGTTGGATCAGATGGCCGAGGCGATATTTAGAAAGATAATAGACAGCAGATAACAGTTCTAACAATAATATATTTATAGCTCCACTTGGCATTCCGGTATAGCCTATAAACGTTATCACAGTGCAGCATTTTCTCAGAAACCCATTTTTACTTTTATGTTAGTATATTTGTACAATTTTTATTTCAGCTGACTGACAAATAAAGGGATATGGTCTTGTCATCAGAAATGACTCTTTGCCTTTATATATTTTGAGCATTGTCCCTTTTGAAATTCAACTTGTCTAAATATGCATGACCACCATAAACATACCATCATAACCATACATAGTTCATCCTTTGGTGGAGAATATTATAATACTTTTTTTTTTTACTTCTGTTGTAGGTTGGAGACATTTAAAGAGACAGTTTAACAAAGATTTATCTGGACAGGAAAACAAAATCTTTTACCTCTGGGACAATGACTTCATCTAAACTTCTTCAGTTCAGCTCTGGCTGTTAATTGATGCTCACTATTAAAACAAAATCATTAAATGCCCTAGCTTTTCTGCGTGAGCAAGTTACTGTGTCTGCTCTGTGTGGGGTTATTTTTCTGTATGCACTTTCAATAAAATTTGATTACAAAGAACACATAAAACTTGTCATTAATGATCCAGTGGCATGTAAACAAATCAAAACAATTACAGAAGTTGTCGTAAAAATCTGTTCCAGTTCACCCATCCCAAGTTTATACACTGGTACTTTCCTATTATTCATTTAGAGGCAAGGCACATGCAAACCATTAACTGTTTTTCTCACATTGTTATGGATTCCTCATAATGCTGCCTTAACACATTTTTAACTACTCAGGTACCTGTCAGAGGCAGGTACAGCCCACCCAGGATTTGGTTACACATGGTGTTTGTGATCCTATGGGTCCTTGTTATTACTGTCCATTCCTTATCTGGTGACAGATTGCTGTAAAACATGATGACATCTCCCTTCTCCCTGAGTCAAGCCCAATTTTTCCTCATTGTTTTTAATGAGATTTTTTGTCATGGTAAATTGTAGTTTGAGGAGTATCTTTCTTGCATTTCCTCATATTGTATGGGGTATCCATGTGGCCTAATGGATAGCACAGTGAATTGGGACTTACATTGGGTTCTATTCCTGGCTCTGTCAAAGGTCTGCTGGGGGACCTTGGGCAAGTCACTTCATCCCTCTGTGCCTCAGTTTCTTATCTGTGAAATGGGGATAATGATACTGTGCTTTGTAAAGCACTTGGAGATCTGTGGATAAAAAGTGCTATATAAGAGCTAATTTTTATTATATTTCAGACACGGGAGTAGAGTTTGTCGCATTCTGCCCTTGGTCACATTGTTAGGATGTCATATTAGCAACAAGAAGAAAGTCAAGGAAAGTGTGGGCCCCTTACTGAATGAGGAAGGCAACCTAATGACAGAGGATGTGGAAAGCTAATGTACTCAATGCTTTTTTTGCCTCTGTCTTCATGAACAAGATCAGCTCCCAGACTGCTGCACTGGGCAGCACAGCATAGGGAGGAGGTGACCAGCCCTCTGTGGAGAAAGAAGTAGTTCAGGACTATTTAGAAAAGCTGGATGAGCACAAGTCCATGGGGCCGGATGCACTGCATCCAAGGGTGCTAAAGGAACTGGCAGATGTGATTGCAGAGCCATTGGCTATTATCTTTGAAAACTCATGGCGATCGAGGGAGGTCCCAGATGACTGGAAAAAGGCTAATGTAGCCCATCTTTAAAAAGGGGAAGGAGGAGGATCCGGGGAACTACAGCCAGTCAGTCTCACCTCAGTCCCTGGAAAAATCATGGAGCAGGTCCTCAAGGAATTAGTTCTGAAGCACTTAGAGGAGAGGAAAGTGATCAGGAACTGTCAGCATGGATTCACCAAGGGCAAGTCATGCCTGACTAACCTAATTGCCTTCTATGACAAGATAACTGGCTCTGTGGATGAGGGGAAAGCAGTGGACGTGTTATTCCTTTAGCAAAGCTTCTGATACGGTCTCCCACAGTATTCTTGCCAGTAAGTTAAAGGAGTATGGGCTGGATGAATGGACAATAAGGTGGATAGAAGGCTGGCTAGATCATCAGGCTCAACGGGTAGTGATCAATGGCTCCATGTCTAGTTGGCAGCCGGTATCGAGCGGAGTGCCCCAAGGGTCGGTTCTGGGGCTGGTTTTGTTCAATATCTTCATTAATGATCTGGAGGATGGCGTGGACTGCACCCTCAGCAAGTTTTCAGATGACACTAAACTGGGAGGAGTGGTAGATACGCTGGAGAGTAGGGATAGGATACAGAGGGACCTAGACAAATTAGAGGATTGGGCCAAAAGAAATCTGATGAGGTTCAACAAGGACAAGTGCAGAGTCCTGCACTTAGGACGGAAGAATCCCATGCACTGCTACAGACTAGGGACCAAATGGCTAGACAGCAGTTCTGCAGAAAAGGACCTAGAGGTTACAGTGGACAAGAAGCTAGATATGAGTCAACAGTGTGCCCTTGTTGCCAAGAAGGCTAACAGCATTTTGGGCTGTATAAATAGGTGCATTGTCAGCAGATCGAGGGACATGATCATTCCTCACTATTTGACATTGGTGAGGCCTCATCTGGAATACTGTGTCCAGTTTTGGGCCCCACGCTACAATTAGGATGTGGAAAAATTGGAAAGAGTCCAGCGGAGGGCAACAAAATTGATTAGGGGGCTGGAGCACATGACTTATGAGGAGAGGTTGAGGGAACTGGGATTGTTTAGTCTGCAGAAGAGAAGAATGAGGGGGGGATTTGATAGCTGCTTTCAACTAGCTGAAAGGGGGTTCCAAAGAGGATGGATCTAGACTATTCTCAGGGGTAGCAGATGACAGAACAAGGAGTAATGGTCTCAAGTTGCAATGGGGGAGGTTTAGGTTGGATATTAGGAAAAACGTTTTCACTAGGAGGGTGGTGAAGCACTGGAATGGGTTACCTAGAGCGGTGGTAGAATCTCCTTCCTTAGAGATTTTTAAGGTCAGGCTTGACAAAGCCTTGGCTGGGATGATTTAGTTGGGGATTGGTCCTGCTTTGAGCAGGGGGTTGGACTAGATGACCTCCTGAGGTCCCTTCCAACCTTGATATTCTATGATTCTGTGACTCCACAGATAGTCTTCTCTGGGTTTAGATGGGTGTCTCCTGACTTACATCTCTAGTTTCTGGTTACAAATCTGTATTTGGTGAGAGTCTGTCTTAGTTACGTACATTTCACTGTGATGAGGTAGGATGATAGTGGATTGGTCTGTAGCAGTCCAGCCTGATACTGTTTTTGAAATTTCTTTCCCTGTGACTTATAAAATGGTGTTTTAAGTGCTGGTCTAGCATTTTGAACATCTTTCACTTTTGGTTGTTGGGCTGTCCAGAAATTATGTAACACATTTGTGGTGATTTTCAAGACTCACTCATCCCTTGTAATGCTTTGTAAAACTGCAACAAATACAAAAAACGAAGGACTCAACCATCCCCTAAACATTCCATAATTTATGGACAGTCCCTGTTCACTTCACTTGTCCAGGGGCTAGAGTGGTTGAATCCTGGGATCCCTGCCTCGCTGTATATATCCTATGCCAGGGTGTCTTTGGAAGCCCAGCCTGCAGCTTTCTTCCTGAATTCCTGCACAGGGGCATTCTCCTCTAATAGTATCCAGGCTTTTAGAGCCCCTTAATGATGCTTCAGCCCCTTTACTCAGCATAAATGGGATTATAGGCTACTGTATGTTCCTCATTTTATGGATACACAACTTGAGACCCTGGAGCATTACAGATAATACTGAATTCAGTGGAAGCTGTGCTTTGAATATGTAAAGTGCTATAAAATGCTGAGTGCTCAGAAAAATCAGGATCCAGACATCTCAGATTAAGTGGACACTTTGGCCTTAACCTCCCTGGGCCAGATCCACAAAGGTACTTAGGCATTGTTCTGCTCAGCAGCATAATACTTAACTCCTAGGCACTCTGTCATCTACTGGAATTCTCACCCCTGAGCTAGGCACTCTTCGGTCTACATACAGTGCATGGGAGCAGTAGGTACCTAAGGAAGGGATCTTCAGAAGCCAGCAAACTGAGTGGGGAGCTGCCTACACTAGCGAGGAGTGAAATGCAGAGGAAAGGGGCAGGGCTTAGACTTCAAAGGTATTTAGATGCCAAATCCCATTGATTTGGGCTTTCAGCACCTGAGTGATGGGACAGATGGAGGCACCTCCTTCTGCTTGGGATTTTCATCTTGTGAATGGTCTCCTGGAGTTAGTTGTCTAGGACAGATCTGCCATTTAAGTAACCTGTGCCTGACTAGCTGAAATACAGACAAGAGAGCTAGCCTCAATCCAGTATAGCCAGTAGACTAGCCCACGTGGGCTGTGAAGACCTGAGTTTTCTTGATTTGGAACAAGTATTTAAATCCTTATCCTAGGTGAGTACCCTAGCTGTAGAAGCACTCTCATTTTCTCTCTGACCCAAAGAACATTTAGTTATATATGCAAAGTAGAACAGCTTCACAACAATAGAGACTGACAGGGACCAACCATAGAATAACAAATAGTCTGCCGATTAGGGCACTCACTTGGGAAAGGGAACTGCGGTCTTCCACATCTCAGTGACTGCCCTAACCACTAGAATGTGTGAGACCCCCACACACACTCAAAAGATTCTTAGCCTGTTTGCTGCTAACTGTCTTCTGTGACTTCTCTATCAGGTCTTGGGTATGCTCTGAACATGCTTATGGGATCTGATCCTGCTAGAGAGAATTGCCGTGGCATGCCTAGTTTAAGGGTATGTCTACACTACGGGATTAATCCGAATTTATATGATTTGAATTTGGAAAACAGATTATATAAAGTCGAATGTATGCAACCACACTAAGCACATTAATTCGGCGGTGTGCGTCCATGTACCAGGGATAGCGTCGATTTCCGGAGCGTTGCACTGTGGGTAGCTATCCCATAGCTATCCCATAGTTCCCGCAGTCTCCTCCGCCCATTGGAATTCTGGGTTGAGATCCCAATGCCTGATGGAGCCAAAAACATTGTCGCGGGTGGTTCTGGGTATAACCTCACCCCTCTCCAGGAAGCAACGGCAGACAACCGTTTCGCGCCTTTTTCCTGGGTGAACAGTGCAGACGCCATACCACGGCAAGCATGGAGCCCACTCAGCTTAAGACAGCAGTCATGAACATTGTAAATACCTCGCGCCTTATCGTGCAGTTTATGCTGAACAAGAACCTGGAAAACCAGGCTACGGCAGCGCGGAGGCGAGAGTGATGAGGATATGGACATGGAATTCTATCGAACTGCGGGACCCGGTGCTTTGGAGATCATGCTGTTAATGGGGCAGGTTATAGCCATGGAATGCCGATTCTGGGCCTGGGAAACAAGCACAGACTGGTGGGACCGCATAGTGTTGCAGGTGTGGGACGATTCCCAGTGTCTGCGAAACTTTCGCATGCGTAAGGGCACTTTCTTGGAACTTTGTGACTTGCTTTCCCCTGCCCTGAAGCGCCAGAATACCAAGATGAGAGCAGCCCTCACAGTTGAGAAGCGAGTGGCAATAGCCCTGTGGAAGCTTGCAACGCCAGACCGCTACCGGTCAGTCGGGAATCAATTTGGAGTGGGCAAATCTACTGTGGGGGCTGCTGTCATGCAAGTAGCCAAAGCAATCACTGAGGTGCTGCTACGAAAGCTAGTGACTCTGGGAGATGTGCAGGTCATAGTGGATGGCTTTGCTGCAATGGGATTCCCTAACTGTGGTGGGGTGATAGATGGAACCCATATCCCTATCTTGGCACCGGAGCACCAGGGTACCCAGTACATAAACCGCAAGGGGTACTTTTCAATGGTGCTGCAAGCACTTGTGGATCACAAGGGACGTTTCACCAATATCAACGTGGGCTGGCCGGGAAGGGTTCATGATGCTCGCATCTTCAGGAACACTACTCTGTTTAAAGGGCTGCAGCAAGGGACTTACTTCTCGGACCAGAAAATAACCGTTGGGGATGTTGAAATGCCAATAGTTATTCTTGGGGACCCAGCCTATCCCTTAATGCCATGGCTCATGAAGCCATACACAGGCAGCCTGGACAGGAGTCAGGAGCTGTTTAACTACAGGCTGAGCAAGTGCAGAATGGTGGTAGAATGTGCATTTGGCCATTTAAAAGGTCGCTGGCAATCGCTACTGACTTGCTCTGACCTCAGCCAAAGAAATCTCCCCATTGTTATTTCTGCTTGCTGTGTGCTCCACAATCTCTGTGAAAGTAAGGGGGAGACCTTTATGGCAGGGTGGGAGCCTGAGGCAAATCGCCTGGCTGCTGATTACGCGCAGCCAGACACCAGGGCGATTAGAAGAGCACACCAGGAAGCGCTGTGCATCAGAGAAACTTTGAAAACCAGTTTCATGACTGGCCAGGCTACAGTGTGAACTTTATGTTTGTTTCTCCTTCATGAAAACCCGCCCCCTTTATTGACTCATTCATTCTCTGTAAGGAACCCACCCTCCCTGTTCCCCCAGCTTTCTTTCAAAGGAAATAAAGTCACTATCATTTAAAAATCATGTATTTTTATTAAGTGATTATAAACATAGGGAGAGAACCAACAAGGTAATCTGGGTGAGGTTTGGGAGGAGGATAGGAGGGAAGTAAAAGGCCACTGAACAAATTCAATATAATGACAGCCTTTTGGTTGGGCTGTCCACTGGGGTGGAGTGGGAGGGTGCACGGAGCCTCCCCCCCCCCCGCATTCTTACACGTCTGGGTGTGGAGGATATGAAACATGGTGAGGGGGGAGGGAGGTTATACAGCGGCTGCAGTGGCACTCTGTCATCCTGCTGCCGTTCCTGAAGCTCCACCAGACGCCAGAGCATGTCCGTTTGCTCACGCAGCAGCCCCAGCGTTGCAGCCTGCCACCTCTCATCTCAAGCGTCCCTCATGACCTCACATTCACTGGCATCTTTCCTAAATTTAGATACAGTGTCCTTCCACTCATTCAAATGAGCTCTTTCATTGCGGGTGCATTCCATTATTTCTGCGAACATCTCATCTAGTGTCCTCTTTTTCCGACGCCTTATCTGAGGGTTGGAGGAGGGAGGCTTGAAAAATTTGCAGCTGCCTGAGGGAGGGTTGAAAAAAAAAAGGAGAGAAGTTTTTAAAATGATACATTTTACAGAACAATGCTTACTCTTTCATGGTGAAAAACACTATTCACATTACATAGCACATGTGATTTCAGTACAAGGTCGCATTTTCCATCTTAATATTGAGTGCCTGTGGCTTTGGTGTTAGAGATCACAGACGCAGGTCCAGGCAACAGAATTCAGCTTGCATGCAGCCATGGTAAGCCATTGTCTTTCAGCTTCTGCGCCCTCCTTTCCCACATACCAAGCAAAGCCCGTTGACTGCTGCGGTTTTCCTGTTAACCTTCAGCAGCAGAAAACAAACTAACCCCCCCCACGCCCCCCGCATCCAATTCTCTGGGATGATCGCTTTATCCCTCCCCCCACTGCGTGGCTGGTAACAAGGGAAGATCCCTCCTAGCCAAACGTGAAAAGCTCAGGGCCAGTTCCCCCCACTGCGCTTGGCTAACTGCAGGGAAGGATTTCTTTTCAGCCACAGGCAACAGCCCAGTAGGAACGGCCACCTCTGTCCCCTTAATTAAGTTCCCGTATTTCAACCAGGTTACCATGAGCGATATCACTCTCCTGAGGATTACACAGCAAGATAAAGAACGGATGTTGCTTGAATGCCAGCAAACACTGGGACCATACGCTGCCAGGCTTTGTCAGGCAATGATACCAGATTACTTGCTGCAAGCATGGCGCGGTCAAGTGTCCTACCATGGAGGACAGAATAAAGCTGCACTGCCCAGAAACCTTGTGGCAAGGCTTTTGGAGTACCTCCAGGAGAGCTTCATGGAGATGTCCCTGGAGGATTTCCGCTCCATCCCCAGACACGTTAACAGACTTTTCCAGTAGCTGTACTGGCCGCGAATGCATCCCAAGTCCTCAGGGCAAAGTAATCATTAAAAACCCTTGCTTTTAAAACAAGTTTTATATTTTAAAAGGTAAACTCACCTGAGGTCCCTTCCATGGGGTCGTGGTCTTGGATACTGGCTTGGGAGGGTTGGGAGGGTACTTCAGTCAGGCCGAGAAAAAGATCCTGGCTATTGGGGAGAACGGAGTGCTGGGTGCTCTCTGCAAGCTCGTCCTCCTCCTCCTCATCATCCCCATCCGCAGAATCCTCAGGTGTAGCTGATGAGACTATCCCCGACCCGGAATCCATGGTCATAGGTGGGGTAGTGGTGGCGGCCCCCCCTAGAATTGCATGCAGCTCGGCGTAGAAGCGGCATGTCCGCGGCTCTGACCCGGAGCGACCGTTTGCCTCCTTTGTTTTTTAATAGGCTTGTCTGAACTCCTTGACTTTCACGCGGCACTGATCTGAGTCCCTATTGTGGCCTCTCTCCATCATGCCCTTGGAGATTTTTTCAAAAGTTTTGGCATTTCGTCTTTTCGAACGAAGTTCTGCTAGCACTGAATCCTCTCCCCATATAGCGATCAGATCCAGTACCTCCCGTACGGTCCATGCTGGTGCTCTTTTTCGATTATCGGCCTGCATGGTTACCTGTGCTGATGAGCTGAGCTATCTGTGGTCACCTGTGCTCTCCACGCTGGGCAAACAGGAAATGAAATTCAAATTTTCCTGGGGCTTTTCCTGTCTACCTGGCCAGTGCATGCGAGTTCAGATTGCTGTCCAGAGCGGTCACAATGGTGCACTGTGGGACAGCTCCTGGAGGCCAACACCATCGAATTGCGGCCACACTAACCCTAATTCGAATTGACAAAATCGATTTTGGTGCTACTCCGCTCGTCGGGGTGGAGTATAGAAATCGATTTTAAGAGCCCTTTATTTCGAAATAAATGGCTCCGTTGTGTGGACGGGTGCAGGGTTAATTCGATTTAACGCTGCTAAATCCGAATTAAAGTCATAGTGTAGACCAGGCCTAAGAATCTTGCTTTGGGGCTGCCAGGGCTATGGATGCTCATTAGCTGTGGGGTGGTATCAATGCTTAGGCGGCTTTGGGAATGCCTACAAGTGCCCACTTTGACACCTGAACCTGATAGGCACCTGCAGAATTGGGCAACAACTGAGTGGTGGCTTTGATAATGTTAGTGGCACGTAAATGCTGGACTTAGGCCCACAGACACAGTTAGGCATCTAAATATCTTGGTGGCTTTAGGCACCTGTGCCCTAGTTCCCCATCTCTGAAACAGGAATAATACTATCTCAACTCATAGCAGTCTTATGAAAATAACTAAATTTAAGTTTGTGAAGCACTAGATACTATAGAGATGAGCACCACAGGAAAGCCCAGGAGGATTTGAATAGTGCATGGTAAATAAGATCCAGAGCCATGCACTGAATGATGAGATTAAAACAAAATATTGACTAGCTACTCATTAACTGAGCACTGTCTGTCCTGTGCACTGAAGGAGGCTGGCATCCTGTGAGGAAAAAATAGTATGCGATCAGGTTCTTAAAGACTATCTTAACGCAGACTGACAAAGGAGACTAATGAAGATTGCATAGGCAATCTGAATGGTGGTTTTTCTTAATTAGTGAGTGCTTTGTTTTGCAGTCTTAGAGATCTTTGCACAGTTTTTTTTTTTATGTGCTATTTTATATATATGCTTCGGTCTTGCAGTCTCTTTGAGCCTAATCCAGACCTCACTGAAGACCCCAGGGGTATGTCTACACTACGAAATTAGGTCGAATTTATAGAAGTCAGTTTTTTAGAAATCGTTTTTATACAGTCAATTGTGTGTGTTGTAGCCTGATTTAGGGTGTACTGATAATATTAATTTGGATAATATGGGAATTTAGTTTATGTAATTTTATTTTAATAATAATAATAATTATTATTAATATTTAGTATGGGTTTAGGCTTGCCAATTTGTTTGATTAGAAGATAAAAGTTTTTGTTCTGAATTAGGCTTCACAGAATTTATAAAGGACCCTCGGGGGTATGACAGGAAGCTTACACTGAGACAGATATAGCCTTAAAGACTTTTTATTAAAATTAATAATAGTAAGTAAATTGTAAAATACCCAGAGTTACAAAGTTACAATTGCATTACTGCTATTTAAAAAGATACATATGATAATATAGTATTACATGCAACAAAGCTTTGGTTAACATACTTACACTCTTTCTTGATAACCTGGTGGTAAGAGACACAGGACCAGCCTTGTGGTTCAGATTTCTTAATTTTTGAGTGAGGGATGCAGTGCTTAGAGAATGCTAAGCGCTATTAAAGCTGACTAGGGTTTACTTGACTAACTTAAACTTGAATAAAACTTAAACAAACTAAGAATAAAACTTAAGGAAACCAAGCTTAGCCTAGTTTCTTTGAAACTTAAAAAGTTTAAGAAGAACAAGTATAGTCTACAAATAGTAGCAGTTATTGCAGATAGAGTGGAGGAAGTAAATGAGAATAGAGTAAAGTGAGAATGGAGATAGTGAGAAATACATATGGAGTAAAGTAAGGAGAAATGGAGATGGAGTAAAGTGAGAACGGAGATACTCTATTGAGGTGGGTTACCTCTTTTATAGAGCAAATGCTGGACCTCCTTTTTTTTTAAATGCCCAAGCACATACTCTCAGGGAATGGGGCAGCTGCCCCACTACACCATGGATGACCAGCAGGAGGCACCACAGGGGCGAGTTCGACCTCTTACAGGCACTTTCATGGAACTTTGTGACTTGGTTTCCCCTGCCTTGAAGCGCCAGGATACCAAGATGAGAGCAGCCCTCATAGTTGAGAAGAGAGTGGCGATAGCCCTGTGGAAGCTTGCAATGCCAGACAGCTACCGGTCAGTCGGGCATCAATTTGGAGCGGGCAAATATACTGTGGGGGTTGCTGTGATCCAAGTAGCTAACGCAATCAAAGAGCTGCTGATATCAACGGTAGTGATATCAAGTGCAGGCCACAGTGGATGGCTTTGCTGCAATGGGATTCCCTAACTGTGGTAGGGCGATAGATGGAACCCATATCCTTATCTTGGCACTGGAGCACCAAGCCAGTGAGTACATAAACCAAAAGGGGTACTTTTCAATGGTGCTGCAAGCACTGGTGGATCACAAGGGACATTTCACCAACATCAACCTGGGATGGCTGGGAAAGGTACATGACGCTCGCATCTTCAGGAACTCTGGTCTGTTTCAAAAGCTGCAGGAAGGGACTTTCTTCCCAGACCAGAAAATAAGCATTGGGGATTTTGAAATGCCTATAGTTATCCTTGGGGACCTAGTCTACCCCTTAATGCTATGGCTCATGAAGCCATACACAGGCAGCCTGGACAGTAGTCAGGACACTGAACAGCACACTGATACACAGATACCCTCCCACCAACAACACAGGAAGAAGAACTCCACATGGACTCCTCCTGAGGGTCGAAATGACAGTCTGGACCTATACATAGAATGCTTCCGCCGACGTGCACAGGCAGAAATTGTGGAAAAACAACATCGCTTGCCTCATAACCTAAGTTGTGCAGAACGCAATGCCATCCACAGCCTCAGAAACCACCCTGACATTATCATCAAAGAGGCTGATAAAGGAGGTGCTGTTGTCATCATGAACAGGTCTGACTACCAGAAGGAGGCTGCCAGACAACTCTCCAATACCAAATTCTACAGGCCACTTTCCTCAGATCCCACTGAGGAATACACTAAGAAACTGCACCATCTACTCAGGACACTCCCTACACTAACACAGGAACAAATCAACATACCCTTAGAGCCCCGACCGGGGTTATTCTATCTACTACCTAAGATCCACAAAACTGGAAATCCTGGACGCCCCATCATCTCGGGCATTGGCACTCTCACTGAAGGACTGTCTGGATATGTGGACTCCCTACTCAGACCCTACGCCACCAGCACTCCCAGCTATCTCCGTGACACCACAGATTTCCTGAGAAAACTACAATGCATTGGTGACCTCCCAGAAAACACCATCCTAGCCACCATGGATGTAGAGGCTCTCTACACAAACATCCCACACACAGATGGAATACAAGCTGTCAGGAACAGTATCCCTGATGATGACACAGCACAACTTATTGCTGAGCTCTGTGACTTTATCCTCACGCACAATTATTTCAAATTTGGTGAGACTATATACCTCCAGACCAGTGGCACCGCTATGGGCACCCGCATGGCCCCACAATATGCCAACATTTTTATGGCTGACCTGGAACAACACTTCCTCAGCTCTCGTCCACTCATGCCCCTTCTCTACCTACGCTATACTGATGACATCTTCATCATCTGGACCCATGGGAAGGAGACCCTGGAAGAATTCCACCATGATTTCAACAGCTTCCACCCCACCATCAACCTCAGCCTGGACCAATCTACACGGGAGATCCACTTCCTAGACACCACCGTACAAATAAGCGATGGCTACATTAACACCACCCTATACCGAAAACCCACCGACCGCTACGCCTACCTTCATGCCTCCAGCTTCCACCCCGGTCACACCACACGATCCATCATCTACAGCCAAGCACTGAGGTACAATCGCATCTGCTCCAACCCCTCAGACAGAGACCAACACCTACAAGATCTTCACCAAGCATTCTCAAAACTACGATACCCACACAAGGAAATAAAGAAACAAATCAACAGAGCCAGACCTGTACCCAGAAGCCTCCTGCTACAAGACAGGCCCAGAAGAGAAACCAACAGAACTCCACTGGCCATCACCTCAGCTTAAACCTCTCCAACGCATCATCAGTGATCTACAACCCATCCTGGACAATGATCCCTCACTTTCACAGACCTTGGGAGGCAGGCCAGTCCTCGCCCACAGACAACCTGCCAACCTTAAGCATATTCTCACCAGCAACAACGCACCGCACCATAACAACTCTAACTCAGGAACCAACCCATGCAACAAACCTCGATGCCAGCTCTGCCCACATATCTACACCAGCAACACCATCACAGGACCTAACCAGATCAGCTACAACATCACCGGCTCATTCACCTGCACGTCCACCAACGTTATATATGCCATCATATGCCAGCAATGCCCCTCTGCTATGTACATTGGCCAAACTGGACAGTCACTACGCAAGAGGATAAATGGACACAAGTCAGATATCAGGAATGGCAATATACAAAAACCTGTAGGAAAACACTTCAACCTCCCTGGCCACACAATAGCAGATGTAAAGGTAGCCATCTTACAGCAAAAAAACTTCAGGACCAGACTCCAAAGAGAAACCTGCCTCTGGAGATTTCCATTACTTGCATCTGAAGAAGTGAGGTTCTTACCCATGAAAGCTTATGCTCCCAATACTTCTGTTAGTCTCAAAGGTGCCACAGGACCCTCTGTTGCTTTTTACAAATTCAGACTAACACGGCTACCCCTCTGATACTAGTCAGGAGCTGTTCAATTATAGGCTGAGCAAGTGCAGAATGGAGGTAGAATGTGCATTTGGACATTTAAAAGTGCGCTAGCGCAGTTTACTGTCTCGGATAGACCTCAGTGAAACCATTATTCCCATTGTTATTACTGCTTGCTGTGCACTCCACAATATCTGTGAGACTAAGGGGGAGACATTTATGGCGGGGTGGGAGGTTGAGGCAAATTGCCTGTCCACTGATTACGCGCAGTCAGACACTAAGGTGGTTAGAAGAGTACAGCAGGGCACGCTGCGCATCAGAGAAGCTTTGAAAACCAGTTTCATGACTGGCCAGGCTACGGTGTGAAAGTTCTGTTTGTTTCTCCTTGATGAACCCCCTTCCCCCTTGGTTCACTCTACTTCCCTGTAAGCTAACCGCCCTCCCCTCCCCCTTCGATCACCGCTTGCAGAAGCAATAAAGTCATTGTTCCTTCACATTTATGCATTCTTTATTAATTCATCACACAAATAGGGGGATGACTGCTAAGGTAGCCCGGGAGGGGTGGGGGAGGAGGGAAGGACATGGCCACACTGCACTTTAGAACATATTGAATGCCAGCCTTCTGTTGCTTGGGCAATCCTCTGGGGTGGAGTGGTTGGGTACCCGGAGGCCCCCCCACTGCATTCTTGGGCATCTGGGTGAGGAGGCTATGGAACTTGGGGAAGAGGGCGGTTGGTTACACAGGGGCTGTAGCGGCGGTCTGTGCTCCTGCTGCCTTTCCTGCAGCTCAGCCATACGCTGGAGCATATGAGTTTGATCCTCCAGCAGCCTGAGCATTGACTCCTGCCTTCTGTCAGCAAGCTGAAGCCACCGATCATCTTCAGCCCGCCACTTACTCTCTTCAGCCCATCACTTCTCCTCACATTCATATTGTGCTTTCCTGCACTCTGACATTGTCTGCCTCCACGCATTTTGCTGTGGTCTGTCAGTGTTGGAGGATAGCATGAGCTCAGAGAACATTTCATCCCAAGTGCATTTTTTTCGCCTTCTAATCTTCACTAGCCTCTGCGAAGGAGAAACATATGCAGCTGGTGGAGGAAAAAAAAGGGAGAGTGGTAGTTTAAAAGACACATTTTATAGAACAATGGGTACACTCTTTCATGGTAAATCTTGTTGTTAACATTACATAGCACATGTGCTTTCGTTACAAGGTTGCATTTTGCCTCTTATTGAGTGTATGCTGGTTTGGGGTGAGAGATCACTCATGCAGGGCCGGACAACAGAATTCGGCTTGCAGACAGCCATGGTAAGCCACAGTCTTTTGGCTTCTTTAACCTTCATAACATGTGGAAATGGTTTCAAACAGCAGCGCCCTCATTTCCCATATCAAACAGCTGTTGGGTTGGTCATTTAAAATGGGTTGGCAATTTAAAAGGAGGGGCTGCGATTTCCAGGTTAACGTGCAGCACAAACCCAACTAACCCCCCCCACACACACACACACAGTTCTCTGGGATGATGACTTTACCCCTCCCCCCACTGCCTGGCTAACAGCGGGGAACATTTCTGTTCAGCCACAGGTAAAGAGCCCAGCAGGAACGGTTGTTATAACATTTTTGAGACAGAGGGAACAAAATTGAAGAGGATTCAAAGTGAGAATGCGCCATGAATCATAGTATTGCTAAAGTTAGAAGCTAAGGTCCAGATTTTTAATGGTATTTAGGCATTGCTGTGCTCAGCATTGCAATGCCTAATTGATTTCACAGCCTAAATCTCATTTTCAAAAGGGGTTTAGGAGCCAAAATCCCATTTATAGTCTGTGGGATTTACATCCCTAAGTGCCTAAATTACTTTTGAAAATACAATTTAGGCTCCTTAATCAGTTAGATGTTGCAACACAGAACACCAAAATGCCTAAATACCTATAAAAACCTGGACCTAAAGAGTCTGTTTATTTGTGAGAATGATTTAATCTGATACCATGTTTATACATGAAGAGCCTTACATACTCTTTTCTGATGTAATCTGCCAACATAATAATTATAGACTGACCTGAAATTTATGAGAATACAGTTTAGGGATCATTTTACACATCCACTGCTGAAGCTAGAAGAGACTATTGAATCAAATTACTATTATCTACAGACTAGACTTCAATAGATAATTTTACCAGACTTTACCAAGAGACAGAAATGAAACATCTACTTTCAAAGCAGAAAAAGACCAGGTCCCTGCCCCAATTAACTCAAAAATAATAAATCAAACAGAAAGCAGAAAGACCACAGTGGAAGGGAAAGACACTGGAGGGTTCACCTCCCCTGCCAGGGCACCCTCTTGTGGCCAACCACTGCAAAATAGGCAAGTCCTGCCTTAGTTTCCCCTTCATCTCTCCTCCTCCTAGTGATGATTGAGTTGCACAATTTTTTCACCATGGATCAGCTTGATGGTCACCTTACTCACCCAGGCAAGGAGTGTTGTCCTTCTTGGAGTCCAAAACAAGCCCTGCTTCCAGGCATAATTTATTAGAAAAATGTAAACCTTCAACAAGTTCTCAAAGTAAGACAATTCTCCAAACTCTCAAAGTAAAGCAGGTTAAAATGCAGCAGCCTTTCAGCCCCACACTCCAGGATCACCATCTCCAGGATGCCCACCAAACGGTCAACAATCCCTCTTGTCCAATTCCTATGCCACTGTTTCAGGGACTCCACAACTCCGGCAATTCTCCATTCTTCTTTGAGTGATTGTTCATGTGTATTCCACAGTAGGTGTGCATGCTCGCCACGTGCACCGATGCTGGAAGTTTTTCCCTTAGCAATACCCATAGTGGGGGAGCCCCGCTGCGACCCCTGGAGTGGTGCCTCTATATCGCGCCATAAAGGGAGCTGCGTGCTCCCCCCTCCCTCAGTTCCTTCTTGCCGCCAGTGAAAGTAGTCGGAACTTTGTGCTCCAGCTTTGCTGTAGCACCTCTAGCCTTAGTGGTACGATTCTTCGACCGTAGATAGTTTCTCTAGTTAGTAGCCTGGCTCGGGGCATGCCCCGTGCCCCAGGCTTCAAGTCATGCGACTCTTGTCGCAATTCCATGCCCAGAAGCGATCCACGCTCTCAGTGTCTTTGCTGTCTGGGCGAGAGTCACGTAAGAGAGTGTTGCAAAATTTGCAAGTCGTTCAAGCCTCAGACGAAGCGCAAACGAGATATCCGACTCCGAGCTCTACTTATGGAGTCGGCATTGGCCCCGGCACCAGCGCGCCGACCTGACACAGCACCGGGCACCGTGCCCTCAGTGTGGAGTGAGGCCCCATCTACCAGTCAGCACCGCTCCCCCTCTAAGAAGCAAGGGAAGACCCAGTGGTGCCGAGACAAGGATAGGGGTGAGGCTGGACCCGAGTTGGGCAGCCCACGATCCCCATCAGGACCTAGACCTCTGACTCGTGCTGAGCGGAGTAGTCCGCTCCCATCCGCGCGTGCCTTTCCTGCAGTGAGGATACCGTTGACGCTGGAGGCAGCACAGGCAGCGCATGACATCCTCGTCCTTCCAGTGCCGGGCGCGCCGCCTGAGTTGGGCCCCTGGTCCCGAGGGAAACCACCCCGGGGCGCGCACCAACCATGTCCAGCCAGATCCGAGCCTGAGGTGCCTGCCCATTCTGAGAGGCCCTCCCATAGCCTGCAACAGACCTCTACTCCACGGGCCGGGTCACCTGAGAGCGAATCACCGGAGGCCTCCACTGCCCAGAGGGGCCACAGGCACCGGGACAGAAGTGACAGGAGTGACAGGAGTAGTCCTCGACGCCGTCGGCACCGCCACTCATATTCGAGTGTTTGCCGAGATAGATGCCATACTTGGAGTGCATCCTGACTGTCACCGGCACCGAAGCTTCGTAGCCACGGTCACCGGAGGAATTCTAGAGACAGTACCTCTGATGTATACATGTCGTCGTCATCAAGGTCCAAATCCCGAGGTTGGCGTCGACATGGCCGGGACTGGTCCAGCCGCTCATATGGCACCGTGCGTTCATCGGTGACCTCAGCCTTGGCTTCCAGCCATCCTTCCCCAGGCCGCAGTGCCCCTCAAGAGCAAGTGGCTCTGCTAGGACCCTATATGGGTCAGTGGCAAGGGGCGCTCTTACAAGGACAGTAGTGCCAATGGGCACCGTGGCCTCAAGCAACCGCACCAGCGAGATCCCGTTCTGTGGCAGGGGCATCCCAGGTCCACTCGGCATCCCTGTCTCGGCACCGAGATCAGTCCTCGGGCACCGAACCACTGGCATCGCACCCAGGCCTGGATGCAGGTTTTGAGCCAACAGTACTGCCCGACACCCTGGAGGCAGCACTGGTCACCTCGTTGGCACTGGATGAGTCCACAGCAGCACTGCCCCCTGTCTCGCAGGAGGACTTTAGGGCTCATCAAGAGCTTCTTAGATGGGTGGCTCAAATCTCCAGCTCCAGGCTGAAGAGATGGAGGAGCCGTTGGACACTTTGTTTAATGTCTTGTCCTCCTCGGCACCGGGCCGTGTGGCCTTGCCTCTTCACCAGGGGGTAGCCAATATTTCTACCGGACTTTGGCAGACCCCGGCTTCCCTGGCACCCATTTCTAAGAAGGCGGAGTGGTAGTACTTCGTGCCAGCAAAGGGACATGAGTACTTGTACACTCACCCAACCCCAAACTCACTGGTGGTGGAATCCGTTAACCACCGTGAGAGACATGGCCACAGTCCCAGCCCGCACCCACCCCTAAAGAAAAAGACGCCAGGAGACTAGACACTTTTGGGGAAAAGGTTTATTTATAGGCGAGCTTTCAGCTCAGGGTGGCAAACCACCAAGCGCTGCTGAGCCGGTATGATTTTAACTTGTGGGGGTCTCTGCCAAAATTCGAGCCTCTTCTCCAAGACAAGGACAAGAGGGAATTCAGACCTTTGGTCGACGAGGGTGCGGCAGCGGTGAAAGCAGCTCTTCGAGTGACTTTGGATGTGGCGGACACAGCGGCCCGTTCGATGGCCTTAGCTATTTCCATGCCAAGGGCGTCGTGGCTTTCGCTGTCCGGGCTGTCCGTGGAATCCCAGTCCCTTATGCAGGACCTGCCCTTCGACTGGAAAGCCCTGTTTGCGGACCAAACAGACACTCGTCTGCATGGAATGAAAGACTCCCGCACCACCCTGCAGACCCTAGGCCTGTATGTCCCGCCACTCAAGGACAAACCCAGGCCTCAGACCTCGGCTCCCCCAGTTAGGGGCAGATATGAGCCCCCGCCTAAGAGGCAGAGGGAGCAGAGGCGTAGATCTCAGCGCCAGTCCCGTTCGGCCCCACGACCTGGCCCCTCGAAGGGCAAGAGGCAGGGGAAGAGGCGCTTTTGATTTTGCAGGGGACCACTGGGCCTGTTGCCTGGGAAGCCCCGCAGTTAATAAAGTTGGTGTTTAGCAACCGTTTATCTGCCTTCCGAGGGCAATGGTCCCGTATAACGTCGGACTGCTGGGTCCTCAGTATCCTCTCCCAGGGGTATATGTTGCAATTCGCCTCGCCCCTTCCCCACCATCCTCTGTCCTGGGAGGTCCCCAGAGACCCAGAGCACTCCCTCCTTCTAAACCAGGAGGTGGCGCACCTCTTCACCCTGGGCGCGGTGGAGATGGTACCTCGGGAATTCCAGGGCAAGGGGTTTTACTCCCGGTATTTCCTGATTCCGAAGGCGAAAGGCGGGCTCAGACCCATCCTCGACTTGTGGTATCTTAACCAGTTCTGGTCCGTTGCAAGTTCTGTATGGTGTCCCTGACCTCTATTGTTCCGTCCCTAGACCCGGGGGATTGGTTCGCAGCCCTGGACCTCCAGGATGAGTACTTTCACATCCATATTTTCGAGGGTCACAGGCGCTTCCTCCGTTTCCTGGTAGGGAAGGACCACTACCAGTTTACGGTCCTTCCCTTTGGCCTCTCTATGGCCCCCAGGGTTTTTACCAAATACATGGTGGTGGTGGCAGCCCACCTCAGCAGAACGGGCTGCAAATCTTCCCCTACCTGGACAACTGGTTACTCAAGGGCAAGTCTCGATCCCAGGTACAGGCCCAGGTGGAATTCCTCCTGGCCACTTGCAATAGTCTAGGCCTAGTGGTAAACAAGGACAAGTCCACATTAGTCCTGGTTCAGTGCATACACTTCATGGGGCGCTGTTAGACTCAGTAGTGGCCATGGCCTCTCTCCCCCAAGACAGGTTCGAGATGCTCAGAGGTCTCATAGCTTCAGTCACAGCCTTCCCTGTAATGACGGCAAGGGTGTGCCTTCAACTCTTAGGCCATATGGAGGCATGCACCTCGGTGGTGTGACATGCCAGACTCAGGATGCAGCCCCTTCAACTTTGGTTGGCCTCCCAATATTCCCAAACCAGGGACGGCCTGGACAAGGTCGTCACGCTTCCACCCGCGGTGGTGGCCGACGTGGAGTGGTGGTCCCTCCCAAGCAATATGTTGCAAGGGATTCCCTTCCGAGAGGCCCCTCCCTCGATACATCTGGTGTTGAACGCCTCGGACCTGGGGTGGGGAGCCCACGTGGGGAGCTTCCAGACCCAGGGCAGATGGTCGGCCTCAGAGTTGTCCCTGCACATAAATGTCAGAGAACTCAGGGTGGTGCGCCTAGCCTGTATAGCCTTCCACCGGTATCTGCGGGGGAAGATGATCAGAGTCCTCACAGACAATACGACCGCGATGTATTGCATCAACAGGCAAGGGGGCACGAGGTCCTCGGCCTTGTGCCAGGAAGCCCTAGACCTGTGGGAGTTCTGTATAGCCCACAACATCTCCTTGAGGGCCTTTAACCTACCTGGCGTGTGCAATACGCGAGCCGATCGCCTGAGCAGGGTTTTCTCCCAACAGCACGAGTGGTCACTTCACAGGGAGGTTGCCAGGCAGCTTTTCCTAGAGTGGGGCACTCCCCAGGTGGATCTTTTTGCCACCGACCAGAATCGCCTCTGCCCTCAGTTCTGCTCCAGGGCAGGAGGGGGCGAAGGAGCGATATCGGACACGTTCCTGATTCCATGGTCAGGCTGCCTGTTCTATGCCTTCCCGCCCGTCCCCCTGATAGACAAGGTCCTACAGAAAGTGAAGGCAGATGGGTCGAGGGTTATCCTGATAGCGCCGGATTGGGCCCGTCAACATTGGTTGGGACCCTCCTACAACTTCTAGTGGCCCTTCCGCGCAGGCTGCCGCTCTGACCGGACCTCCTCTCCAAGGAGGGAGGATCCCTACTCCACCCCGACCTGGCCGCACTTCACTTGTCAGCGTGGCTGCTCCATGGTTAAACGAGGAGGAGGGGAGGTGCTCTGAGGATGTTAGGCAAGTTCTGTTGGAGAGCAGGAAGCCGTCCACACGATGAACCTACCTGGCCAAATGGTATCGGTTCTCCACGTGGGCGAGGGAGAGGGGCTCCTTCCCCTCATCCGCATTGCTCCAGCTCATCCTCGATTACCTCCTGTCCCTTAGGACCCAAGGACTGGCGCCCACCTTGGTCAGGGTACACTTAGCGGGCAATTTCGGCTTTCCACCCTCCGGTGTCTGGTCAGTCAGTATTTTCCCACCACATGACTTCCCGGTTTTTGAAAGGTCTGGATCGGGCATTCCCTTACACCAGACCCCCGGTCCCACTCTGGGACCTGAACCTAGTGCTCTCCCGCCTCATGCCCCCCCCCCCTTTGAACCCTTGGCCACATGTTCCTGGTCCCACTTATCATGGAAAGTGGCATTCCTGGTGGCTATCATCTCAGCCCGCCGGGTCTCGGAGCTTAGGGCCCTGACCTCTGATCCCCTATATACGGTCTTCCATAGGGACAAGGTATAACTCCGCCCGCACCCAGCCTTTCTGCCAAAGGTACTTTCGGCTTTTCACATGGATCAGGACATCTTCCTACCAGTTCTCTGTCCCAAGCCCCATTCCTCCAATGAGGAACGACGCCTACACATGCTAGATGTGCATAGAGCGCTGGCTTTTTACCTAGACCGGACAGGGCCATTCCGGAAATCCCCTCAGCTTTTCATTGCATCGGCTGAGCGCATGAGGGGGCAACCGGTTTCCACCCAGCGGATCTCCCGCTGGATCACCTCGTGCATTCGCACGTGTTACGACCTGACAGGAGTTCCCCCGCCTCTTCTAGTGAAGGCTCATTTGACGAGAGTGCAGGCCTCGTCGGCTGCCTATGTGGGTCATGTCCCTATTCAGGACACCTGCAGAGCTGCTACATGGTCCTCTGTCCACACCTTTTCATTGTGCTATGCGATCGTCTCCCAAATGCAGGATGACGCCGGGTTTGGTAGGGCGGTACTCCACCCTGGTAACCCTTAAACTCCTACCCACCTCCATCAGGTATAGCTTGGAGTCACCCACTGTGGAATACTAATGAACAGTCACTTGAAGAAGAAAGGACAGTTACCTGTTCCGTAACTGGCATTCTTCGAGATGTGTTGCTCAGGTGTATTCCACATCCCGCCCTCCTTCCCCTCTGTTGGAGTTGTCTGGCAAGAAGGAACTGAGGGTGAGGGGAGTGCGCAGCCCCCTTTATGGCGTGATATAGAGGCGCCACTCCAGGGGCACAGTGGGGATCCCCCACTACGCGTACTGCTAAGGGAAAAACTTCCGGCACCGGTGCACGTGGCGATCACACACACCTACTGCGGAATACACCTGAGCAACACATCTCGAAGAACGCCAGTTACGGAACAGGTAACTGTCCTTTCTTCTTGCTGCTCTTCTCCCACAGCCCTCAACTCACATCTTCTGGTCCCTGCAGTGTTCCATCCCCATTCCCCTTTGCCTGTGAGTCCTACCCCTGCTCATTCAAACTTCCCTCCAGAATCAATACTCTTGTTCCTGGGCTCAGCCTGCCTCTCTGAGTTCTTCCCTTTTACTTGGCAGGATTTCTCCACTCTGGTCAGTTCTTCCTGATAGTTTTCATCTGCAGCACTCTCCCAACAGCTCTCAGCAATTCTCCCTCAGTCTCATGCAGCTCTCTCCTGGCAACTCTCACTGGGTCTCTGCTGTTCCTTTCTGTTCCCCTTTTTCAACTGTTTCCTGGGTCTTTGGTGGGATTCTCAAACTAGGTGTTCCCCTGACTATCTCACCTGGGGTCCTGATTCAGTGGGTGTGCTCGACCACACCTGCTGGATCATATATATACTGGATCAGGCCCCAGCCAAGAGTGAGCAGGTCAGTAATTTTTGTGGCTGGGTGTGTGTCCCAGAAAACCCAATAGCCCTGTGGTTAGGGCACCTAAGTTCCATTGTGGTTGGTGGCTTGAACCCTGTCCCTTCCCTCTGCATTTCACTCCTGTCTAGCTTTGGCACCTCCCTGCTCAGCTTGCTGGCTTCTGAGAATCTGTTTGTTAGATGCCCAGCACTCCCCATGTGTTGTATGGGCATCCCGGATGCCTAACTCAGTGCTGAGAATTCTACGAGGCAGCAGGGTGCCTAGGAGTTAGGCATTACAACACCAAAGTCCCTTTGTATGAATCTAGCCCTTTGTTGACAGTCATAGGAGCAGCATGAAATGGTGCATGAAGTTAAGAATGGAAGAGGGAGACAAAGGATTCAGTTCAACTCCCTTTTTTCACTAGGAGTTGAATTGACCCCTCAGGGAACAATGAACAGGAGGAGAAGCAGGAGCATAAGAAGTGAGAGGGTGAGAAGGGGAACATGAAAGGACTGCTGGATCAATTAGAAGCAGTTATTACGAATTAAATTTGTTGCACGCAGTTAGCAGTAAGTTTTAAAATGGGGCTACAGGATGGCACACAGATACAATGGTGCAGCTTCAGCGTGGTGGGGATGTTTGTGAATGCCTACTGTGGTGCAGTTTTAAAAACACAAGAGAAAGTTTTATTCACTTTCTAAATTGCATAGTCCCACATCTGCATATGCTAGATTTTGTTATATTTTGGTGACATTTTTTGTTCCAAAAAAGAAACGCTGTCAAGTATTTGACAGGCAGTATAATATTTACTTCTTTCCCCACATCCTTAAAAATTCTAAGTTTTGTTTTGAAATAGCTATCATCATCATCATCATCATCATCATCTTTGTTTTATATTCCAGTGGCACCCAGAACCACAGATAGAAAGACATGATTCATATATAGACGAGTTCACAGAATAAGATCCCATTCCGGCAAAGACACATGCATATGCTCTGCTCTTAAGTTATTATGGCAGCTGATAATGTTCTGCCTCTTAACTGAAAGAAACAGGTCATTGCCAAAGATGAGTGGAAGAGATACATGGAATATACATAAGTGAAGGAGAAACTCTCCTACTATTTAAGGACAAATGCAAATCTGTTATCCAGTCTGGACCCAGTTCTTCTTTAATCCAGTAGGAAAGGTTCAGCCAATGAAGTTTATAAACACCACAAGCACAGTATTTCACCAGCAGAGTTTATAAACTCTGCTAGTGTGTTGGACTTACAGTTAAAATATGCTCATGTCTCTGCTCAATATACAACTTCATATGAACTGATGAACCATCGTTATTAATTCTGTAGCAACCTCCACATGGACCGGATCTTAATAACTTTGCCAGGAGTCCTATGTGATTTATAACCTCCAAAAACCTACGAAGCAAAATATAAAAAAGGTGAACCAGTAAAAGCATAAATTCTAAATGAATATATTTTCTTTTGTGTGACAGCCAAAGCACATTTAATAATACAACAGAGCCTTCATAGACCAATACCTACTGAATAAACAGAACACGTTGAAATAACTTTTTGTGCCACCAGGTTATTCGTTAAAGGGTTTCCTTGATATTATTACACATATTGATATGATTGCAATAAGTCACCATATCACACGCTACAGGGATTTTAAATGGGATGTACTAATTCTAAAAATATTTCTCCTATGCTAAAGCTCCCACTTCAATCAAAATATGAAACTATGCACTAAGAATAATTACATTGCCATTAAATCAGTGATACTAAATAAGACTGAACCAATCCCTATTTCCCCAGCAGAAAAAATGACTTGAGAGAAATAACCCTCCAGCACCTAGCCCTATCTCATAATATAGGACTGTTCTTATATTTTCTGTTCTTCATACTTTCCTTTAAAAATGTCTGATTCTTAAAGTGTATGGTCTACATAAAAGTGGGTGTCATTAGGAGACAGCTTTATCCTTTATATTTGTTTCCAGCCATTCAGAGGTACTAAGCTGCTGTACAATTGCTGTTTATAAATCAATGTTTATTTCAAAGGAATCAAGTGGAAAACATAGGACACAGGACACTTGCTCAGGGAAGATTTGGTCAGCCATATACTGTATCTTGTATCTAGCAGTGCAAGTTGAAAACAATGGGAAAAGTTTCAGACCCAACTTCTACTTTTTCTTTTCTTAATTTAAATTATATTTTAGTAGCCAGATAAAATAAAGCATGGGGATATATGTATTTCATACTAAGCAAATACAGTTTAATTATATAAATGTGTAAACAGCACAGTTTTACAAGTAGGGTCAACTCTTCAGTCCTTATTTGACGTCAATGGGAATTTTGTCTGAGTAAAGAGCGCAGAATGAGACTGACCCAGAATTATGAAAATGGCAGAGCTGAGCATGGGACGTCCATAGAAACATCTCTCAGTAATTAGTTTATGTCGATGACCATATATATCCTGAATTAACATTTATTAGACTATGATCTTGCTTCCTTTCCTGCAGTAAGTAGCCCCATTGACTTTGAAGTCCACAGAAGATAATCATACAATTAAGGACAAATTTATGATTTTATGATTGCTTAATTATGCTATTTAAATACCAGATTTGCAGCATGAATATCTTCCAGTGGTTAAGTATTGTTGGCTATTTTACATACACGTTATTCCAAAATTTATTTACCAGAAATGAAGCTGTAGACAATTTCTTTCCTGGAATGTGGGTTCTACCCCACCCCCAAGCTGGCATTGCACAAACTTATCTAGAGCAAACAAACTCAGGAGCTTGTGCAAGAGGCCTCAGGTAATCAACTGGGGGCGTGCTGCATGCAACTCTTCAAACAGAAGAGAACATAATGATTAATCTAAGCAGTTCAGGAAGGTTTAAAATGAAGCAAAAACCAAGTGGAAGGTATCCTTTCTGTCAGACTCCTCCTCAGCCTGCCACCGAAGATGATACTTCTGAGGATCTTGTGCACATGGCTGTGCCTCAGCATAGTCTGGGTATGATTTCACTTTATTTGACTCTTTTGATAGCTTGGCTTTCTCTTTTGAAAAAAGGGCATTTTTTTGAATGAATATTCACGTAACAAACTAAAACAAATACTCTTTGGTTATGACATAGCTTGAAAAAGACAGACACACACGCACACAAGCCTACCCTAACCACTTCATTACTGGCCCTTCTCTCTTGAGTCTCTTCTGCATTTTACTGCCAATCTGGTTCCTCAAGAAGAACTGGAGATGAATTTTGCTGAAGGTATCTGGCAGCGCGAAGAAGATAAATGGCCAATAATCAGTAGATTCAGAGGTGAGGCTGTAAGTCCTTAACCTATTCCACTGCACCTAGGTACAGAGGTCTCCAAGCACTGTGTGGTATTTTAGATGTTATTAGCCAAATTCTACTCTCAGTTGCACCCCTGGATCCCAGTTGCCTTCAGTGGGATTCTCTGGTTGTACATGAGACAGAATTTGGTCCCATCTTTGCTGTAGTACGTAGGCACAGAATAGGAATGTTGCCATTGATTTCAGTGGCAGCATTGTCAGGCTGAAGGAGAGCTAAGGAGTAATATCTTTTTCAATAAGAAGAGCAGTAGCCTTAGCTCCCAGCTATGCTAATTTAAACCTGCTGTTGGCTAGTTTAAGATTCAGCCTATAATACTCTGGTAAATTCTTATATACACATTTCCTTATTATTCTTTTTGAAAGAAATGAAGAAGTCAGAGTGTGTGGGGGTGATCTGATCGAACAGAAAGGGTCAATTTGGAGCTATTACAATCTATCATGTATTTGTGTGTAAAGTCAATTTTTAAAAGCCCATGGAACATATTTAGGAACTTAATTTTTTTTTTGCTCATTAGATTAAAGATATGTATGGGCCAGATCCTCAGTTGGTGTAAATCAGCAGTAGTTTGTTGATTTAATGACTTTACCCCAAACTAACTGAGGAGCTGGCTCTGGAAGCTAAGATCTTCCTCATCTCTGAGTTAATTTTTATTCTACTATGATAATTTGTAATGTGGTCAAAGGTACCCAGTGACACCTGATACCTCCCAAAGACATCTGTACTATCTGTTAGAGAAATAGAAATATTGCTGTGATCACTTTCCTGAACAAAGATTAGTATGCATGGTCAAAAATCCTTATGACATTTTGATTTAGAATTGGTGAACAAGGACTTTTTCCTCTTTCAGGATTAAACAAAATCTTGGTATGTTTATTTCCTCCCTCAGACACCATATTAGTATTATTTTCCTGTGCTTTTAAAGCTATGCCTTCCAATAAAGAGTTATAAACAATTTTGACCCCTTGTAATTTAAAACCACCAGAAGTAATAAAGAGAGATCACCACATAGCATTTCTTTGCCTAGTTGTAGCCTAAAGTGTAGACTGAAAATAGAGGTTTATTTTAGAAACACTGAGGGGCTTAATTAAAAGACTATCAATTCAGTTTAAAGCAGTTGTTTTTATGTAAACATATAATATTAAATGCATGCTTAATCATTCTGTTATTAAAAATATCTTAAGCATCATCCAATACCATAGTTATATGCTTTAACTAGATTAGAAGGAGACTCTTATTTGGACAAAACAAAATAATTTCATGCAGGAAACTTATGGATTAGATTACTTACACTGACTGATTATATTTTTCCACATGCCTATTTCTGCCATAGGCTAACTGTTTCATAGAATGTTCAGTGACTTCAGTTTTATTACTTCATTGTACTGCTGTCTATAAAACTAATCTCACTTTTGCTTTTTCCCCTTGTCTCTATGGCAGGCAACAAATGAAGATAGCCTATTTTTGAAGGAGGGAGGAGGTGTGCGTGGCCCGAGGGTGATGGAACATGGAATCCAATCTGAGTGCAAACAGGATAAGAGCTGGCCTTTCTGTGCAGATGATGACTGGGTAAGAAAAGAGGAGGGAAGCAGAAAGCTTAGCTAATCACTGCTACTCAAATGGACCTTAGGTGCACTACACTTCCTTGGTGCCATGAACGTTTACTAAATATATCTTAGATCCGACATGGTATATCTGTAATGCATCAGTTATCACAGCTGTTTTACCTGATTTTCAGGAAAAACTGCTTCATGGGTCAGCAAAGTACTTGTAAGTGCATTAGAGTTGTTTTCATAGTTACAGTCCCACCACCACGCCACTAGAATCCACTATAACACCAATAGTGCATTCATTATTGGATCTTCAGAGCACCAGGATCCAGGCTCAGTGAGTGCTGCAGGGCTACCCTTTGCCATGTGCCAAGCGAATAGTGGCACAGAGCCTCCCACTTCCAAGCATTTTGTGTGGAGAGAGGGAAAAAGAGACAAAGGGATAGAGCAAGGAGGGTGAGAAGATCACAGAGGAATTAAAAATGAGCCAGTGAAAGAGAGAGAGAAAGGAAAGGAAAAAAGAAATTGAAGTAAGTTTAGAGAAAGACAGAATCAGAAAAGTGCCTTAAAGAGAAAGAACAGATAGGAGTGGGAAATTTTCAAGAGTATTGATACCGAAGGACTAAATGGGTGGTGGTGGGAAGGAATATTTACTGGCAGGAAAGAAATGTGGAAAGGAAGAACAAAAAGAAGTTACTTTATATAAAATCTGATGACAAAATGTTCAGTAAAATATACACACTGTTTGATTGACTGGATGTATGTTTGTATAAGCACCCAATCATAAGAGGTCAGGTCCTACACCATCTGATGTTAATGGGAGTTTTGCCATTAACACCAATAAGAGCATGAGCATTATGTATAGTGATTGTTGCCTTGAAAATAGTAATTGGTGCTCTTCTGAGTCCTCTCAATCTTAATCCTCCTTTGGGCACTTGCCATTTGTACTTTGGTGTGTTTCCAAATCTCCTTGCTTTTCTAGGAACATTTTGCTTTTCTTAGGCAAACTTCTCTTATAGAGGTGCAGATTCTGCCACTCTTCCTCAGACTGAATAATGAATTAATTCTCACAGCACCTCTGGGAGGGTTTGCCATTATCCCCATTTGTAAAATGGGGAACTGAGACTGAAGGCCTGATTACCCACTCCATCACAGCAATTTTACACTGGTTTAACTCCAGTGATTTTGACGGAAATATACCATTGTAAAACCGATGTAACAGGATAAAGAATCAGCCCCACATTAAATTTCCAAGGTCACAGAGGAAATCTGTAGCAAAGCTAGGGACTGAAAGCAGGTCTTTTGAGTCCCAGTCCAGAGTCTTAACCACAAGACCATCCCTCTTCTACTGAAAATAATTGGCCTAATAGTGGCATGAGTGGAGTATGTAAGATAAATGAGGGAATGAGGCAGAATCTGGCCCTGAGCTCATTAGTGGGTTTCCAGGTTTGTACAAAACTTGGTAGTCATAATACTAAAGAAATGTGTATCATTAAGATATTTATCTTTCATTTTTGCTCATTTTAGGGTCACAAATGTCCTTCAGGCTGCAGGATGCAAGGATTGATTGATGAAACTGATAAAGATTTTCATCACAGAATACAAAGAATTAGGAACCTGTTGTTAGACAATGAAAACAAGTACAAAAAATCTAACGTGTTAACTGTGGAAACAATTAACATCCTGAAAGGAAATGTGGCCAGTGGCCATGGTAAGTATTAACATGCGCTGTTCTAAAATATATACCAACGTTATGTTAACTTCTGCTAAAAGCAGCCAGTTGAAAGCAGGTTTACTTTGTCCTTCTTGTAAGATAACCATGACTTAAAAATATTGGGCCTGATTCTTCTCCGGATTGCGCCAGTTTTATGTTAGTGAAACTACATAGAAATGGAATAATACATCTTAAAGACCTGTACTTTATGCCTTTCCTGCAGTTAATGAGATTTTTGAGTGTGCAAGAAATGCAGGATCAGGCCCTAAATCTATATCTGAAAGAAATATTTGAAAAGCAGGCCTGGGGGGAGAGATAGCAGCTGTTGGCTATGGCAGGTGCAGAATTAGAACAACAATAGTTTTCTGCAGTATTGATCTTCAAACACAGCAATTTACATGGGGCTGAATCCTGTAATCCCTTTGAAAGAGAAACTCTCATTGATTTTTTTAAAAAGTCACTTGTTCTTTTACCATAGTTTTGAGACTATTGCTGCATCCCTGTAGAAGAGAATGCTTAATTATTTTTGAAAACATGAATGTTTCCTTTTCAGAATTATACTTTTGCAAGAAAAATATTTGTGCAAAAACAAGACTATATTTGCATCTCGTATCTAATTTAACATATCTAAAATCTTCATGATTATAGTCCATGTTTGTTTCAACCACATAAATTTCATACGTTTATTGCAATATTTTCTTTTTAAAAAATGGTAATTCTGTCCTACAAAAGGAATCAAAATGTGTGTTTTCTTTCCAGCACAGCTGGGCTAATGTTTCCAAAACACACTAGGTTCCTTTCCTGCACTATTTTGCACAACCAATTAATATTTAATTAAAATAAATATGCTATAATACTGCTTATTATCAAAAAGGCAGATCATACATAATAACAAGACTCTTAACTAAAATAAAATCTTGTGCTAATTTCTACCTATCCAATATTATGGTATACATATATACTTAAAATTCTAAAAGGATCTTTTTCCATGTTAATTTGGATCCTTGTAAATGTATTTCTGATTTTTATTTATTTAATTTGTATCTGCTATTCTTGGGGGAGAAATCTCCCATGAGGCTGACAAGGACATTTTTCTGTTCCAGAGAGTGACATTAAATATGGACAAGTTTCAGAAGATCTGAGAAGGAGACTTGTGACATTAAAGCAGAAAGTTCTTGTCCAAGTAAACAGGATTAAAGAACTGCAAAACAGTATCCGAGATCAGGTTGTAGAGATGAAGCGCTTGGAGGTAGGTGACTGTCATGTAACTTCTGTTATTTCCAAAGCACAGCTACAAAAAACAGGACCTATCAGTCCTTACATCCAGAGGAATTCTGCAGCTGAAAAGAAAATGGACCAATAATTTCACAAGTTCTACCTTCAAACCAAACTCCGCCTATATGAGACAGATGTCCCCTCAGACTCAGATAGGCTTGGTTTCTGCTCAATGAGGCTTAGATCCTCCTATGTGAGATTCAGATGCCCCTGTGGCCTTAGCAGGCTTGTAGGCTCCCTCTGAGTTATTGTCTGTGTAGTTGTTCCTCTTGTGTTAGTGGGAGAGTTTCTGCCTACTGCCCTCTCTCGGGCAGGAAACAAGAATAGTTAGTGCTGCATTTCCCTACAACTGGCACTGATTGGCCTCAGTGAGTGATGCTCCTCCTTCTCCAAGGAGCTGTAGGTGTGGCTGATGAGAGACTTGTGAGCAGCTAGGGTAGGAGGGAGCACCTATAAAGGTATCTCATCTCTTTTCTGGGCTCTCACAGCTGGCATATGGCCCATCTATGTTTGTATTAAGATCTTTGGCCTTTTGATTAGCTAGTTGCATTGATGACAACACAAGGTGGCTGTAAGACAGCAGTAGGACAGGCTGAGGAGCAAAACCAAAATGATGGGCTGCCAAAATATGTCCTGGCTCACCAAGCAGGGCGAGCAACATCATTTTGAACCCTGATCCAGAGGCTAATTCTTCTTTTCATCAGTCACTCCTTTGAACCAGTTATTCCCACCACCATTATACATACCAGTAGAGTTAGGGCCTTACCAAACTCACAGTTCAATTTGGTCAATTTCACAGTCATAGGATTTTTAAAATCGGAAAATTCATGATTTCAGCTATTTAAATCTGAAATGTCATGGCTTGTAATTGTAGGGGTCCTGACCCAAAAAGGAGTTGTGGGGAGGTCGCAAGGTAATTGTAGGGTTATTGTAGCAAGGTTATTGCTACCATTACTTCTGCCTTCAGAGCTGGGCAGCTGGAGAGTGGCAGCTGCTGGCCGGGATCCCAGCTCTGAAGGCAGAGCTGCTGCCAGCAGCAGCGCAGAAGTAAGGATGCCATGGTATGGTATTGCCATCCTTACCTTTGTGCTGCTGCTGACTGCAGTGCTGGGCACTCAGTTAGTAACCGCCACTCTCCAGCCACCCGTTTCTGGAGGCAGCAGCACAGAAGTAAGGGTGGCATGGTTTGGTATTGCCACCCTTACTTCTGCGCTGCTACTGGTGCAGTGTTGCCTTCAGAGCTGAGCGCCTGGCCAACAGCCGCTGCTCTCCAGCTGCCCAGCTCTGAAGGCAGTGCAGAAATAAGGGTGGCAATACTGCAACCCCCTCTGCAAAGCCCTTTTGGGTCAGAACCCCCAATCTGAGAAACACTGGTTTCCCCAAGAAATCTGTATATTATAGGTTAAAAGCACACAAAAGACCAGATTTCACGGTCCGTGATGTGTTTTTCATGACCGTAAATTTGGTAGGGCCCTAAGCATAACCATGTGATTTTTTGACAGGTATACTGTAGGTATACCTGCAAGGGCCCAATTCTGCCACTCTGCCTTGCTCTGAGTAGTACCTTACTCCAGAAGACTCCTACAGAAATCAGTGGGACCATACTACACAGTGTGAATAAGAATGGCAAAAATTGGGCCCTTGCAGGGATGATTCTAGGGCTCCAGTATTGCCAATTATACATGCTGTAACCATCAGTGGATCTTTGGTGCTTCAGATTTAAAGACTGAGATTTGGAGTAGTCCAAGTTCAATTGTAGGCTGGAGCACACACAGTTGAATGAGAGGCAGTGGGCTCTAGTGTAATCACCAGAGTTCTCACTCTGGTAAAAAGAGAGTTGTTTGAAAGAGACAGGGATCACCATCTAAACAAATGTATTTCTCTCTATCTCTTGTAAAGGTGGACATTGATATTAAGATACGTGCCTGCAAAGGATCCTGTGCTAAAAGTTTCAGTTACCAAGTGGACACAGAGAGCTATGAAAACATCCAGAAGCAGCTCACACAGGCCAATTCAATCAACCTGCAGTCTGAACTTGAAACTAGTTCTTTGAAGGTGCTGAAAATGAGGCCACTGAAGGACTCTACTGTTCCTGGGCATTATAAAACTACGGGTCTGCCAGAAATCCAAGAGCTAACCATCCTTGATGATATTAAACAGGTTGTGATGACCCTAGAAAGGCCAGAAGCAGAGGCAAAAGGATCGTCAGTAGAGACTTCTTCACATGTTTCAGTAGGATCAGATGTAGGTGGAGGACCACGAGATGGCAAAATAGTGACTTCTGATCATGGAAAGGCATCTGGTGGTTTGGGAGAAAGACCTAGCTCCTCTGTAATCCACCGTACATGTATCAAAACTATCACCAAAAAAATTATCAGTGGTCCTGGAGGCCCTAGAGAAGAGATTGTTGAAACAATGACTTCACCTGATGGTTCTGACTGCTCCAAATTTCAAGGTTTAGGGAAGGAAGAAGTAGCAGAGCAAGGGGGCACCTTGAATGTCAGAGTGACCTCTCAGGGTGAGAGAGGAGACTTCCCTGACTTTGATGGCTTAACCCCAGACTTTGGAAAATTTTTTACCCCAGGGTTTGGGTCTGCTGGTAGCAAATTCCATACCACCTACACAAGCACTAGTGGCACTGACCGTGGAACTGGAACTGGAAGTTTTAGCAGTGGTGGATCTGCTAGTCACACTATGAGTTTTGGAGGGTCGGAGAGTTTCACAGATCTAGGGGAGGGGGAAGAGGATGTCTTTGACACATCTAAAGTCCCTTCCAGCAAAGTTCAGAGTGGCAGTTCGGCTCATTCCAAGACAATAAAGACCAGCAGCAGTAGCAGCTCTACTAGTTTCAACAAGGGTGGCTCCACTTTTGAAACCAAATTGCTAAAGAGCCGAGTAGTGACTGAGGAGTTAGGTGGGTTGCAACATGATGAGAGTGGAGAGGATACCCCAGACTTTCGGGCACGCAGCTTGAGAACAGGAGGAGAGAAGCTTGGAACAAGCTACACTGGGACAGGTATCCATCCACATGACTGAAAATAGATCCTGAATTAGCAGAGCCAGATTCAGTCCACAATCAAACTGACACGCTGGTTACACTGCAATTCATTTAATTTGATTATACAATGCAAGCAATGTGTCTGTTTGTTGCCATTTAGGATAGGTAGAGACAAAATTTTATATCAATAATTGGATACTAAATGAATTGCACAGAGAATGTTATCTGCCATTTAAATTGCATGTAAACTCTATTTTTTAATGTTGCATGGCACATTTCCCAAAATATGGTTAGCAAGTTCCCCTCAACATTATTACTGTTTGGATTCCCGTGAGCCTATGTAAAGTTTTACTGATAACTTCTGTGAACCAGATCAACTTTTTTTTTTAGACTGTGATGATGTCCGCCAGAAACACACTTCTGGTGCCAAAAGTGGCATTTTCAGAATCAAGCCAGCAGGATCCGATAAAGTTTTTTCAGTTTATTGCGACCAACAGACCACTTTGGGAGGATGGCTTTTGATCCAACAGAGATTGGATGGATCAGTGAATTTTAACCGGACCTGGCAAGACTACAAGAAAGGTTTCGGCAGCGTGGATGACAAAGGGAAAGGAGAGTTCTGGCTGGGCAATGAAAACATCCACTTACTGACCCAGAAGGACACTGTCCTTCGAATCGAATTAGAGGACTGGGCTGGCAATGATGCTTATGCAGAATATAATATACATGTAGGTTCTGAGTCAGAAGGCTATGTCCTCAGCGTCTCTGCTTATGAGGGGACAGCTGGGGATGCACTGATCATAGGCTCAGTGGAGGAAGGTAGTGAATACACAGCACATGCTAACATGAAGTTCAGCACCTTTGACAGGGACAGGGACCAATGGGAGGAGAACTGTGCTGAAGTGTATGGAGGGGGCTGGTGGTACAACAACTGTCAAGCTGCTAATCTCAATGGCATTTACTACCAAGGAGGCCAGTATGACCCAAGGAACAATGTTCCTTATGAGATTGAAAATGGAGTGGTCTGGATACCATTTAGAGCCTCAGACTATTCTCTCAAAGTTGTTAGAATGAAAATCAGGCCCATAGAAACCCAGTAGTCAAACTACAGTAAGACAGGTTATTTTATTTTTGTTTAATATACCTCAAAATACATGGTGTGTCTTTACCCAATCAAACCGAAGACAACTGAGACACATTTGTGCTTTAAAAAAATAAACATTGTTTAATTGTAAAAGCATTTCTTCTGTCTTCTTATTCACAACTAATACAGCTTGCAAAAAATGTCAAGTTTTATAAATCTTTATAAAGAATAATAAAGTTATGATATTATAGTAAGCATAGCTATTACAGGATTTCAGGAAACATATATTTCTGATGGGGAAAGTGTTTCTCTGCTGAATTTTGTTAAGTATTTTCACAAATTAAGCAAACACATACACTTAAGGTGATAAAGTCAAATAATGATTGTAGCTTGCTGGTCTCTTCTAATCAGTTACCAATATTCTAGAAGAAGTTAATTAATAAAAAATACACTAATATACAGTGATTTTTTCAGGACATAGTTGGAGTTCAACTTGCTGATAATTCGGAGGGGGCAAGCTAATAGATAGATAGATAGATAGATAGATAAATAATTTCTGGGGTCAATAGATCACATTTTAAATCAAGAATTACATTCAATACACAGAAAAAATCAAATAACATCAAAAGGTGGAATTTGAACAGTGCTTTGCAACAAGCCAGCTGGTTCCCATAGTAGTCCCTTTCCATTCCACATTCTTTTTAAGACATACCATTGTCTGGCTATGCCGAAAGAATGACAGGAGACATTAGATATGGGTTTAATCAGGCTGCAACTTTACTATTAGACAGATGTCTGGGACTAACCTGGTGGATAAAATGTGTGCAGTACAGGTGCAAAATGTATGTCCTTCCAGCAGATTCCCTGCTGGGACCTTACTAATTCCAGACAATTTTTTTTTGGGGGGGGGGCTTCCACAGCTCCCTCCCCCCCATTTATCGAGATTCCTCCAGCAATTCCCTTGCCGGGAACTTACCACTTCCAGCCAATTCCAGTGGGAGGGGGGGCTTTCACCAGCTCCTCCCCCTTCTCATCCAGGTCCCTCCAGCAATTCCCTTGCAGGGACCTTACCAACCACACCCCCTCATAGGAGGGGTTAAGGTGGACTATAATGATGCGGGGGTTGGCTCACTGCTGTACCAATTATAGGAGTCCCCAACTGCCCCCGGTTTGCTCAATTACCAAGTACCTCTCCTTAATTCCTTTTCCAAGCCATTTTTTCGTTCTTTTGTGCCTTAATTTATTGAGTACCTGCACTGAACATCCGCTATACACTTAAATAAAGAGTTGCGTTCTGAGTGATGAGGGAGTGGCCAGGCCCAGCTGATCTTTTTAAACCCATCATTCCTAGGTGGTAAGTCATCTATCATGCTGGCTGCTCTTTCAGCAGCTTTACGTCTCCCCTCCTCCCCCAAGCATTGCCTTCTTCTCCCGGCCAGCCAGCCAAACTCCTCCCTGCTTAAGGGTGGCGATTTGCTGAACTTAATCATTTACCTCAACTACACTGAAGAATTTTTTAAAAGTCACACAAACTCTTATTGCAATATTCTAAAATATTCCTTGAAAAGGGACACTTAGGAATGGGAGCCCTCCTTTAACAAGTTAGAAAATGAGTGGGTACCCATGCCCAAAATTATACAATACATCACTTACAATACAAAGTTTATATTTTTTCAGAATGAATTGTTAGACTAACACTGGGCCTTTTCAATGGTAAACCCAAAAAATCTAGAGTATCTTCTTTCCAACACATGAACATCCTTTACTCACAAGCAGGACATCACATAAGTCACATAGGCAATTTATAAAACCTTTACAACCCTTTACAAATGCCCACTAAATTAAAATGCAATTATTGCTCTTGAAAGTCACTGTACAAATAGCATTGTTGGATCCAGTATTTGCCTGTCATAAACTCCCAACATAAGAGCAATTCAGTTAGAGAGGAAGGTTGCTTTTGTGGAGAAGTCATTGGACTGGGACTCCAGGAATGTGGGTTCAATCCCGTTTTGCTTCAGATTTCATGTTTGACCCGGGGCAAGTCATTTAGATTTGCCCTAGGTCAGACAGGAAATCTGAAGCATTCTGTCCCTCAGTTTCCCATCTGCAAAGTGTGGATAGTACTGTATTATTTCCTCTCTGTGTGTGTTTTGGCCAGTGGATTTGTGTAGTCAACAATTGAACAGTCTCATGCTGCGCCCCTCCCAAAGGTCCCTGCACACTGTGGTGAAGTGAATCTCCACACAGCGTACAGTGTGGTATGCTAGGAGTGTCCCATCTTGCACAGCAGAACAACATTGTTTCTGATGGATTCAGAGTCTCTCATAGCCACAAAGGGGGAAGGAAGGCAGGCTTTACCTTTAATAAATGAAAACACTTATGCATTTGGGGGAATGACTTCTAGATGGCTGTGGACATCTTAGTTCCCAGTCCTGCAAACACTTACACAAGTGTCACTTCCACCCCATCTCTGCCTGGTGGCTAGCTCACCATAAATACTACAGTTTTAAAATAAGATACATCACTGTAACTCACCAAAGCAAGGTTCCCAAAACAACCTTATTCAGGGTGTGGAAAGCATTTGATTGAAAGCCTCTACATTCTGTTAGGGCCTGATTTTGCCACTTTTACTCACATTCAGTAGTACATTGCTGTGAGAGGAATCCCATTGACTTTAATAGGACTAGTAACAGAATACTAGTACTCAGTTTGAATGGTTCATAATAGCATACTAAGTTTAATAGTACATTTTTTCTTTGTATGTTTCTTTCCTGAAGTGTGTAGCTAGGGTTCATATACAAATGTGCTATTTTTTATACAACGGTGTATTGGTAAGAATTTTTTTAATCAAAAGCTTATCTGTATGGAAGAACAATTACATCCTGTGAGTAACAAGGATGCATTGTGCTTATCCTGCAGATGTTTGCCTTTAAGGTTAAAGCTAACCAACAAATATGTACTGTGCATGAGTTTTCTTTGTGTGACTGATAACTGAGAGTGTGAGTGGACTCTCCCTGTTTCTAATCACATGGATTAGCATGTATTGTAACAATATCTTTAGGAACTGACAAAGGGGTAATCATGGACACACTCTTGTAGTCTTCACTCAGTTCTTGTCAGACTAAGCTTCTTGGCTTAACATCAGTGGAGGTTTTGCTGAAGGACTGAGGTCCTCTCCATGACCAGGTGTGGACAGGAACCTGTGGCCATAGAAAGAGGGCTTCTGCCTCCCTATGGAGGCTGTAACAGGGCAGTCTGCCCCTCTATGGGCCAGGGACCTTAGCCAGGCAGGTCCAATTGTAAGACCCAGCTGGGAAGGGGTCAGGTGATACTTATAAAGGGCTGAGAGATCTCAGTTGGAGGAGGGCTGCAGGAGTGAGGTTTGCTTCTGGGACTGGTCCTGAAGTGGAGAGAGGGGTGCTGAGTGAAATGTCACGAGATCCCTGTAACCTGTGTTGGTCAAGGAAATAATTTTGTTTTGTGCTACTTTGTGCATTTTTCTGAATAAGAATACATTCTTTTGCAGTAGTAGAAAACATTTAATGAACATCAATATATCTTCTGCCACCTATTTGAACACATTTGCTTATTCACTGGTAACATATAAATAAGTATAATTTATAAGACACTTTTGTTTTAAGATTTTAGTTACTTTAAACATTTTCTGTGAAGATAAATTATTCTCTCCCACCTCATATCTGATTTTGAATTGTTTTATAAGAAAAAGGAATGGATATTTTTGATATTGATCTATTTCTGGACTAACAAGATAGCTGTCAGTTACTTCCATCCTGGGATCAAGTACAAAGGGTACAAAAGACACTTGCAAGTTTTTTTTAATGGGTCAGACATAGGTTTATATTCAGCATGACTTCTCCAATTCAAGTCACAATATAGTCAGACATATAAACTTTGGAATTTTTGTTTCTCTTATGTAAAGGCAAAATCAAATATCATGCACTAAAGAAGTTAACTTTGATATGCACTTGAAAACATTTAATGTTGTTCATTTTAATGATGATTATTGTGGAAAGAATGGTCTAATCTTCATACTCATCTTCTTCAATGAATACCATGACCCTTTCCAGTTCATCCATACAACTCCATCATCTGTGCCGTGTTTTGCCATATCCCAGCTGTACTGCCCTCCCCAATAGTATCTGCCATTGGGATTGGCTGAATGGCATCGATTGTACCACCAACCACCACCATCTTCTTTAGAACACTGTTTTCTTGGATCTGCATGAACCCTGGGAGGTGGGGGGGAGGGGGGGAAACACACAGTTAATAGTGACAGATGCACTGTAGCTAAACAATACAATACATTTTTACAAAATATAAAATTAAAAAAAATACAAAATTACTAAAGATAGTTAAGACCCAGGCAGGCTGCGAAGAGCTATAAAAGATCTCTCAAAACTGGGTGACTGGGCAACAAAATGGCAGATGAAATTAAATGTTGATAAATGCAAAGTAATGCACATTGGAAAGCATAATCCCAACTATACATATAAAATGATGGCGTCTAAATAAGCTGTTACCACTCAAGAAAGAGATCTTGGAGTCATTGAGGATAGTTCTCTGAAAACATCCACTCAATACGCTGTGGCAGTCAAAAAAGCGAAAAGAATGCTGGGAATAATTAAGAAAGGGATAGATAATAAGACAGAAAATATCATATTGCCTCTATATAAATCCATGGTACGCCCACATCTTGAATACTGTGTGCAGATGTGGTCGCCCCATCTCAAAAAAGATATATTGGAATTGGAAAAGGTTCAGAAAAAGGCAACAAAAATTATTAGGGGTATGGAACGGCTTCCATATGAGGAGAGATATGAGACTTGGACTTTGGAGGTGCATTGGTAGAAATGCACAGGAAAATTTGCACTATACCTGATTCCTCATTCTGATAAACATAAAAAATGACACACATTTTAAAAATAACAAAGTGGAAAACTGCTTATGATAGATCACTCCAATGCACATTTTTTTTGCATGTCTACAGCTGAAAAAGATAGTGGTAGAGAAGAGAGCTACCACATCAAATATTCTATAGCTACCACTGGTACTCAATGCGTAAGTCCATGCACAGTAATAAGGATTCACCTACTGAATTTAATTAAAAACTAAGAAAACTGGCACACAACGTTCCTATAGTATGTTATATTATGCATATGTGTTTCTAATGCAAATATCATTGTAATTTAATGGTACCGAACAATACGTACCATATGGATTTGCCAACACAAGCAATTCCTCTATTAGTAAACATTATAATAGAGTAAATGACTATGTAAAAGGGTTAGAGGGCATTTTACAGGTATAGTGCCAAAGAGATTCTAAATTATGCATTTTATCACTAACAATTGAAATTCTTTCTATTCTTGATTAGGTAGAATTTATCTTTTAGAACAGGATATTTTGCTAATTTCAGGAGCAGATCTCCTTCGTTTTTGGCTCACGCTGACTAAGGCCCAATGATCCTGCTCCTATTGACTTCAGTGTCAAAATTCTCATTGGCTTCAGGGACAGCAAGATTGGGGCCATAATCTCATGAGTTAATGTGAATGATAATACAGTGTCCAAAGGTGCCAGTCTGTGGACACTGATGTGATTTTTAGAACAACTTCAACCCACTACTCCAGTGTACCTGCAGGTGCTCTGTATTTGATTCTGGTACAGCTCTAGACTAAATCATAATTTCATTTGGTCAAATTCTGCTCTTGGATACTTCAGTGGCACAGTGCATGCATTTGGCTGGTGACTAGCAGATAGTAAACATATTCTAAGAGATTGTGACATTTTGCAGAATTAGCACATATTACCCTTTTCTAAAAGATTGTGGAACAATGCATATTCAGATGCACATAAAGCAGTAATATCTCCAATTTGATAGCTTTATCTTGATATTAAAAAAAATTGCTAATGCAAGTACATACCATCCATCATTGTCTCTGTCAAAAGTGCTGAAGAACATGCCATTGTGAACTGTCATTGTTCTGTTCTCGCCATACAGTTGTGAAGCTCCATCCATAAGAGCATTGCCAGCTGTGCCTTTATAGTTACTAACTGATATCTGATACTTGTTTGCCTCATTTTGTATGGTGAATCCTCCATAATGAGCTGAAACCTTAGCACCATTCCAGTCCTCCATTTCAATTAAAACTTCAGTGGGTCCCATTTTGGTAAGCTGGCTGATTTTGTCATTTCCAAGCCAATATTCACCTGACAACCAATAAAAGGAAATTCAGTGAAACCACTTTCAGAATATGTTTTAAGGCAACTTTACTATTTTCCCATAAATCTGCTACAGTTAATGAACATCCTTTGAATCAAGTGTGGACAGTTTTAAGAAACCTGAGAAAAAAGTTTTAATAAAAAAGAAGCACTTTAAGGTTTGTATTCAGAATTTTACCTGGAGTATCACAGTATTTTTTCCCTCCACTTTTTGCAATATTTCCAAATCCTTTTTTGTATGCATCCCATGTTCTCCCAAAGCCAACACTGCCATCTTGGCGGTTCTGAATCAAAGTCCATCCTGCAGGGGCAACAATATTTGAATTAAATTGCAATTAACAAGAGAACAAATAGTGTTAGCATGTAATCTTGCTCCTGTTTGTGTCAAGGGGCGTGTAAGAGGAGCTGGAGGGTCTGGGACTAGCCAACCCTGATTACTGAAAGAGGCACAACTCAAGAGACATCAGGTGATTACCCTGGAAAGAGCAGCTGGAAGCTGCAGTAAAGGGGGTGGATGGATGGGTGCTCACTCAGGGAGAGCAGAGACTGCTAGGAGTGTGCAGGTTCCAGCAGAGTCCTGGGATCTGGGACTAAAACTCCAGCTAGGGAATAGCCGGCTAAGGCAGAAGAGATCCTGAGCAAGCAGGGGGACAAAAAGAAAGGAACTGCAAAGCTCTCCAGGAAGGAAGGCAGGCCTGGGAAAGACCCGAGCAAGCAGGGGGCAAAAAGGCCTCCCTAGGCAGAAAGGCCTGGGAGTAGGAAGAGAAATGTTTGTCGGTTGGACTTTAATTTGGGACTGTATGTTTTATTTTTAGTTTATGTTCTGTGAGTAAATCCAGACCCAAAGAATGGGTATTCTGACCACAGAAAAAATGTATGGAGTCTGTGTAAGGAGTTTTAAAAAGGGGGAAACAGAGGCAAGGCACTGCAGAGTGACCTCTGACCACAAGGGGGCTCTCAGGAGAGAGTCAACCCTACTACAGGGAGCTTTGCCATTGACTTCAACTGGAGCAGGACTGAACCCTTAGGGTATGTCTATACAGAAAAGAAAAACCTATGGCTGGTCCGTGACAGCAGACTCATGATCGCAGGGCTCAGGATCATGGGGCTGTTTCATTGCTGTGTAGACTTCTGGGCTCGAGCTGGAGCTCGGGCTCTAAGACCCTGCACGGTGGGAGGATCCCAGAGCGTAAGGGCCTGGTTCTACCACCCTACTCACATTGAGTGGTACCATATCCTGTGAGTCAGGCTGGAAGAGGGAGGCCAAAAGGGACATGTTTGGTCCCTTATTACAGATGTGATCACAGTACTAATGAAGCAAGAGTGCAATCTGAAATAATCTATAAATAGTTAAACTGCTGTGCTGGCCTGAATGCCTATCTTCATGTCAGAAGCAAAGAATGCTTGTAACATTTTTATATTTGGCTAGATATTTACTTAGTTGTGAGTTGTGGGTGACGAGTAGCTATGCTGCCCCAGGAGGAGCACTGGAAGGCAGAGAAAGTCTCAGAGGCACAATTCTTCCCATTTTCCCCTCTTGCTTGGGGCATAGAGGGAAGAAGTAGAATCACAGAATCATAGGAATGTAGAACTAGAATGGATCTCAGTAGGTCATCTAGTCCAGTCCCCTGCACTGAGGTAGGACTAAGTATTTTCTAGACCAGCAATACTCAGACCTCAGTAGTTCAGGAGCCAAATTAGTGATCAACATTACCCAAAAGAGCCACTGTATGTGAATTCATTGTTTCATTCACTATAGTACTATATGTTCATATTTAAACAGTATGATGGGGAAATATTTAGTTTATATCTATATTATTCTCACAGCAAAATGACTGACCACATATTATTATTTTATTATCAACCACAATTGGTTAATAACATAGTAAAAGCATCCTGATCGGTTAATAACTTAGATTGGTTAATAATTAAATCACACAGCATTTTCATATCATGTGCTGCAAAGAGCCACAGGAAACACATTAAAGAGCCACTTGCAGCTCACGAGCCTCAGTCTGAGCATCACTGGTCTCGACCATCCCCAACAGGTATTTATCTAACCTATTCTTAAAAACCTTCAGTACCAGAGATTGCACTGTAATTTGTTTCAGTGCTCAACTACCCTTACAGTTAGGAACAAATTACCCAGTGAGGTTGGGGAATCTCCATCATTGGAGGTTTTAATACATTGCAAGTCTTGAAAGTGTGCAAGTTACTCCCCTTCATGCACCTAGCCAACTCCTCTGGCCAATGAATGGGGCAAGGTGGGGAAGGAGTCAAAGCTTCCCTATCTGCCCATTCCCTTCCACTTGCTCCAAATTGGGAGCATCCGGGGCTCAGTCCTTGCATTCTGCACAGGGCCTGGACCCAAGCTCCAAGAAGCCCTAACACAGCCAACCTGGAGGATGTGGAGATGGAGACAGTCATACGCTTTTCTTCCTCCCTAGAACAGTTGTGATATTTCACTTCAATCTAGCCACAGTAAAATATACAATGAGTCAAAATTTCATTTACCAAGCCCAGTCAGTGACTAGCCAACAATTCTTTCTCCACTTAATTAGAGAAAGATCCTACTATGCATGGGCCACCTTCCACTCCAGCACTCAGATCCCTCAGCACGTAGATCTCAAAACTTTCTGTAGGCGACATTCTGCAATGGTTCACAAGCCATAGCATGAGAACAATTGCTTTAGATTAACTAATAATTAGTGCCAAAAGTTATAATCTCAGATGAGCACAAATGCAAAGAAATACAGGAGCAGTGCAAATTCATTTTTGTGCATATTTATAGTTATCCCTGTCACAGCACCATAGTTCATCTCACACTTACCTCCATTTGCTGTGGTCATATCACAGTAAACCTTGTAAGGTCTGAAGAAAGCATCAGGCTGAATGAGGTACATTTCAGATGAATCACCTCCTTTTCTGATAATGTCTTCACATTCTGCAATCATAAATCAACAGTTTATGTTTCTGAGGGATCTATGAAATTCTAGTAGAACAATCCTCTTCATAAAGACAATAATTAACAGAATAGATTTCTATTTGCTAATTATACAGGATTATTTTACAAACATTTAATTCTGCTTGATTTCACTTTGATTTAAATTATAAATTAAAATGACATAAGAGGGAATCATAAAAGAAAGAAAATTATACCTGTATTGTCCCACAATCCCTTATAAGATGAGATTTCCAAAAACTCCTTAGTGACAGGTCCCACTGACGCACAATGCCTTTTTGAAAGTCAGTGGGACTCATGCTCCTAAATCACTTAGGTGCTTTTGAAAATCCCACCCACAATAGATAAATAAGACAGGTAATACATATGATTTTCCATACTGGATCAGGCCAGTAGTCCATCAACTCTGGTGTCCTGATTGGTGACTGGTGTCATATGCTTGGGAGGAATGTGAACATGTGCCCATAATGCATCTGTCCAGTTGTACATTGATATAAAGGATGGAAGGGAGAGATTTCTGTACATGTAAATGAGTTACCTTTGCCTGATACCACTGGGATATTACAGGAAACAATGCATGAAGAGCGGCAATTTTCCATTTGGGATGATATAGCATTTTCCAGTTTTTGTATCTTTTTGTGTAAGGTATCCACAACTGAACGGAGGACTCGGAGGCTAGATGGGATGTTGTTGTCCATGTTCTCTCTGATGTATGTATAGTGCTGCTCTATCTCTGTGTTGTACTCAGAAACTACATTTTCATTATCTAGAAAAGAGAATGTATAACAACTGTCACAATTTTCAACGTTTTCCAACTAGCATATTCTAATCCAAATTATAAACCATGATCCAGTCAGTAGTATTTGAGATTTTACTTCTGCTGTAGAAATGAAAAGAGTGCTCTGTGTGTCCTTTCCCCCTCTTCCCTGATTTCACAGTGTGCAAAGAGCTTTTGTCCCAGTAACAGGGACATACTTTGTATTATGGCTCAGTATAAATGGACAAATTTCTTGCTGTGATTATATTCTCATAGACTCATAGACTTTAAGGTCAGAAGGGACCATTATGATCAGCTAGTCTGACCTCCTGCACAACACAGGCCACAGAATCTCACCCACCCACTCCTGTAACAAACCCCAAACTTATGTCTGAGTTATTGAAGTCCTCAAATCGTGGTTTAAAGACCTCAAGGTGCAGAGAATCCTCCAGCAAATGACCCGTGCCCCACACTGCAGAGGAAGGCGAAAAACCTCCAGGGCCTCTGCCAATCTGCCCTGGAGGAAAATTCCTTCCCGACCCCAAATATGGTGATCAGTTAAACCCTGAGCATGTGGGCAAGACTTACCAGCCAGCACCCAGGAAAGAATTATCTGTAGTAACTCAGATCCCACCCCTTCTAACCATATTCTGCCAAGGGCCTGTAGTAAACATCCTCACAGAAGCTTATTATGGCTGTCCAGGAGCTGGGGACATGTAGGGTATGTCTACACTGGAATAAAAGACCTGCAGCACGACTGTGGCTGGTCTTGATCAGCTGACTTGGGTTCACAGGGCTCAGGCTGTGGGACTAAAAATAGCTGTGTAGACGTTCAGGCTCAGGCTGGAGCCCAGCAATTTTACAGTGCCACAGCCCAAGCTCTGCGATCCCGAGCCAGCTGACCTGGGTATTTAATTGTTGGGTAGACACAGGCCTAAGGGTCCAATGCAAGTTTTATCTTTGACTTCATCAAAAGCAGGATCAGGTCCTTGGCCCCTCAGCTAGGATTTTTTAGATTTAGTTTTATGGACTTGTGACACCTTAGCTACTTAGACTGATGCTCCTATCTGTAACCTTTTTTAATAAGCCCTATATATTTAATACTTGTAGCAATGCAAATTTGTCTCTAATACTGATTTACTGCAATGATGCATAACAATAATGTACCTTTTATTTGTTTTTGTCTTCTTTGCAGTTTATTTTCTAGTGTATTCATGTACTCATAGAATGTTGAAGAGGTTTCGGACTGTTTCTCTACTTTGTTCTTTAGGTCCCGAATGTCGGATTTCACACTTTGTTCCTGTTTTACCAATGTAGTTTGCAGCTCACACCCAGTTGGACACAACACTCCCTAAAAAAGCAGGGGGGGGGGGGGAGAGTCAACTACAAGTGCTGTAGATTAGGGCCAAGATTTATAAAACTGGGTGCCTAAAGTTAGGTTCCCAATCTCATCTTTAGGCACCTAAACAAGTAACCAGATTTTTAAATGTGCTGAGCATCTAGCAACTCTAAGCCATTTATTTAGTTGTCTCAATATGGTCTCAAAATACTTCAGACATTCAATTTATTGGAAAAAACCCTGCCATCTTAAATGGAGAAAACAGGCTCAAGCTCCAGTTGGGGATCCCTTCTGATAACTCATTAAAGTTCTGGGTAGGGGAGACCCCCTCATATCTGTGATCCACCACATGCTTTTGGCTAATTTTTCTGGATTACCAACTGTTCATGGTTTAACCATCTGCAGCTACAAAATTATGACTCATCAAGCACTACAGCCATACCAGGTACCCAAAAATATTGAGATATATGTCCCCCACATAATCACAAAATTAAGTATTAACTTTAGTCTGGTACATAAGGTATGAGTATCTTTCATGTGAAACAACCATACACCAAAAGATTTAAACAATTATCTCCTCTGGAAGCTTGCACTATTATTATAGCATCAGTCACTATTCCTCTGAAGGATGAAAATATACCAAAACGGTTGAAGAAAATACAAAAGCACCAAATTTCGAAGCAGTATGAGACCGAAAGTACCCAACCTACTAAAGGCCTCCAAAATAATCCTGCGTTTCTGATTAACTGAACTTTAACAAACTTGTTTGAGTCATCTCTAGTTAGAAGTAATAAGTTCTCAAATACTAAGATGCCTAGCAGCATGGTAACAACTTATGCTTTTTACTGGAGACCAAGACTGGGGTAATGTGATGCACAACTGGTTCAGTATAGGGAAGTTAGCATTCTACTAGACATACTACTTGTCTTTGCATATACTACCCACCTAAAAGAGCTTGGGTTAAAGACTGATGGTAGAATGTAATGAATGCTTGAAGAATTTAAAAAGTGGGGGATTCCTTTTAATATTGGACACCTGGACAGAGCCATGCCATACAGGATAGATGCAAAAATGTTTGATAGTGAAGATGCCCTGGATAATGTATTAATATGTTAAAGCAGATCTGTGCTATATCTTTCTTTCAATTCGTAATGCCTAAAGACACAGCTACATATTTCCATCTTCGTTGCTTTCATCTCTAGGGTAATAAATCAGTGGGAGTGGGGGTGAGAAGTGAACCTTTGGCTCTGCCTACTTCACTGCACCTCTCCAATGAGTGGCTCCTCAAGTAGAGGGCAGCATCTCAATTGCAGTCCCTATGCCTCCTCAACCACAGGTCTTGCAATTCTATACAGCCCTTTTGCAGGCCATGAAGAGTGAGAAGAGAGGCTCCCTATTCCTTCCCTCCCAATGCACAGCCATGTAAGTGATGGGGGGGCACAATCTAGCTCATAATTATTTACATTCATCATTCAGGACTCAGTTTTGCCTCCCTGCTCATCATAAGTAGGATCTGACTCAACAAATAATCCCATGAAATCAACAAGACTACTTGCTCAATCAGGTACTGCTCAACATGAGCAAGGGAGAGCAGAGTTGGGCTGTCAGTGAACTACAATGGTCACTTCTTGGTGTTTGGTTGATTAAGAAAACTGTCTGTTCTTCACAACTGTTAAAGAAAGAAAAAAATATTAAAGGGCACAACAGTTTAAAAAGATGAGTTCTGAAAAAATAGTGATGACTAATGTTTCTGGAGGGGTATCATCAAAGCACTAGAAAGGGAAGTGCATCGAATTCACTGTAACCACCTGAATGCTACTGAACATTCCAAGCTCAAGATACCTGCTGAGCTGCAGGTAGTACCATTGTGAGGTTTAGTACATTTCTGAAAGCAGGGATACAATTACTATTAAGTGCATCTGTCTCCACTGCAATTACAAGGAAAATACACCTACTAGCTCATCTGATGCATGCCTGCAGCCTCCAGCATCAGGATAAACGACAATTTCTTTCTTCTGGCCCCGAGTGGGTGGTTTTGTTGGACGAGCCTGATATCCACCTTTACTAATGGGAGGAGGAGCTGGTCTGAGAGTTGGAATTGGCTCCCGTCTTTTATCTACTGGTCTGTGACCTCGAGCATCCACTTTTTCGCCATTAGCCTATACAAAGCCAGAGGGAGAAAAAACTCTTTATAATTAGGATCATTATTTTAAAAGCAGGTACATCAATTGTATAAAATATAAAAAATAGCATACATCAATTTATTGGCATATTTTAGGTGTCATTTTACTCTCTATCTCTCACATTTTAGACACAAGAAATACACTAATTCCATGCAGGAAAAAGACCTGAGTATCATTTTGGGTAGCTGAATGAAAACATCTGTTCGATGTACTTTGGCATTAAAAAAGTGAACAAATTGTTAGGACAGTTAAAAGATGAAATTGAAACTAATACTGAAAATATTGTAATCTCAAAATAGAAATAGCAAAAATAGAAAAGGTTCAGAAAAAATAAATAGCGAGAAACTTAAACCTGATAAAAAGAAATAGATTATTTTGCACAACTCATGGCCACTGGACATGGAGTTTCAAGTTATTAGTAGGATTCAAAAAAGAATTAGGCATCTATATGGATAACAATCTTCTGAATAAGGGAAATAGGATAGACCAAAAAATTCAGATCTGATCCTTCACACCCTCACTCTGGGTAGCCCAGTGAGGTCAATGAGACTACTCTCACAAGTAAGACCCACATGTGTAATGGCTATGAGATCAAACTCTTAGAAACATCAGAAATAAGCAGTGTACAGTAGAAAATGGCTGGGAAGTTATTCGGTAAAATAGTATATCAGAAACATATTCAATTTATAGATCCAGCCAATTATGCCACATATGAAATAATTTCTTATTTTTGAACCTGGTATTCATTTGTTTAGGGATTTGTACAAGATTTTTAAAAGTCCAATTTTAAATCAAATATTGACTTCTTTTAAATTTCTTTCCTTAAGCAAAATTAATATACCAGCTATACACATTTTTATGCCTTAATTTTAGACTGGCCTTGGTGGGTTTTTTTGTTTGTTTGTTGTTTTTTAATTCTGTTTCAGAATGTTACTTCTCTCTTTCTAACTCCAGTGCAGTATGAACTGGGAACCAGTTCCTTCCTTTTGTTGCTCATTTAGAGCCTGATTCAAAGCCCACTGAATCAATGGAAAGACTCCTATTGACTTCAATAGTCTCAAGGCATTATTGAACACACATTTTGCTACTCTTTTACTTACGCAGAGTTTGTTTCTCATGCTCTTAAATAAATGTTAAAATTGCTAAATAAATATCCTTACTTGAATATGTCTGAACATGTAATTAAATCCAATCTTACCCTGGGAGCGTTGTCACTTTCCTACAAAGAGAGAGAGAGGGAAGAGAAGGAAAATACATCAGAAAACAGGAGGGAAAAACCCTACAGTTTGCTGTTACACATATGAGAAAAAAATAATTACAAACAATTTTCCTTGAACACCTTAAGCTGAGGATGAATATGTTTTTGAGATAATTAAACATTTTATTTTTGTAATTTAACTAAATTATAAAGCTTATAAAATCATACATACAACTAAGTAAGATCAAGCATTACTATTGTTATTATTAATTATTATCATCATTACTACAACCTCATCATCATAATCTAGAGAAGCCAGGGATTTAACTATGGAAACACAGAGCAGACACAGCAATAGCAGTTTCATGATGCTGGCTTGCTTAAACATCTTGGTAACCTTCCCCTGCTGAAGGTACTGACAGTGAAAGGCACTTTGTGTTCATATATATACCAGACAGTCTGAAGTCTCCTGGCTTGCTAATGATAGGTCTAACCAGAAAAAAAGAGTTATCGTTCCACTGTTAATATTTAATCTCTTTGTTCACTTTGTGCCTGAACAAATTCCCCAGTTGAGCAACATCTACATGGAGGCCTTATCTACATGTTACACATACCCCACATATCTGATGGCATAGTTTAAATGTATAAATCCTGAAAATCACCTCTTCTTCAAATATGTGAATTTAATATTTTCCTAAAAATCATTAGCCTTTTGAAACACCTGAAAAGGTGCACATCCAGCCAACTGAGGTGAGGAAAATAATGTCAAATGTCACAAAAAAAGCAAGTTACTTACTTTCTCCTCTTGGAAACCTTAGACTTTTTAAAATATTTCATTAAATATGTATCAAAATCATATAATACACAATGCTAAGCTATATTGTACAGTGCATACGTCAACATACATTTCTATGAGTATCAAACCTCAGGAAGGCTATTGAGGCAATAGCCTCAATGATGCTTACAGGATAACTATCATTCTTACTGCAGCACTTAGAGGTCCTGATCAGGGGTTAGAGTCCCAATGGGCTAGGAACCACACACACATATAATAAAGGTAGCTCTGCCCCGAAGAACTTACAAAATATAGCCCATATCCAGCAAAGCACTATAGCATTTCAGTTTCAATGGGACTACTCATGAACTTAAACGTTCAGCACATTCTTAAGTACTTTGTTAGTTTGGGGCCTATCGATATATAATTTAATTGATAAAAGTTGATTCCTATCTAATAACTTAATTTTTTTAAAAAGTCTGATTTCCAGAAATGCTCAGCACCCACAGCTGGAGCCAGATTTCAAAAGAGCTCAGCTTCCTTTTACTCACCTAAGCAAGGTGGCCAGTTTTCGAAAACTGCTCACTACCCAACTGTTATCAGTGGGATTCACTGAATGCTGAGCCCTTTTGAAAAGTCATTAAGATGCCCAAAAGGAAGCTGAGTACCTTTCATAATCTAGCCCAGAGTTTACAACCTATGCATATTTTAAAAACACAAAACAAAATTGGAAAACAAACCAAAAGCTGAGAGAACAAACCTGCAAACCTTATTTAAGAAAGTAGTCATTGGCATTATAGGGGCTACTCACTTGAGTTGACTAGTGCTCACAAAATTGTTGGCAGAATCAGACCCAGAATATGCAACATAACTCCTGGGATAAACAGGAAGAGTGGAGTGCCAAAAAAGATTCAGCTGACTCATAAATGTCCTAGTTAATATTGGTGTTATTAGAAGAGATGGGGGAGGGTTTAATACTAAGCAAAATATTTGAAAATCAATCACAGATGTTAGCACTACCCCAATGGGTATCTATTATATCAGAAATACAAACTTGGGCCTCATTTACCCTCACTAAAACAAAATCCTTAGTATATCTTTTTTACTCCAAGATGTTGCTTGTGTATCTCAAGAAATGTTCTGAAAATATTCATTTTAACCATAAAACCTGACTTCATTTATGCTGTGTTTGCACCCTGTCTGTTCTCCTGTCATTAGCATTCTAGTAAACAATTTGACAAGCAGGAATTTTCACAGGAGCAGCACATTTTAAGCAAATATAAGAGAACAATCATAGAAGGATAATTATGAATTTACAATTTGTGAATATCCATACTGGATTTTAAGAGCTGTACTTGCACAATCAGTAAACAGTCAACATTAGCCAACAAACCAAGAATTTTGAATATTCCTAGTGACTTGCTCACAATCAATCTACAGATCAAAAATAATTTGCAGAAATTACAATTAATATGGTGAAGAAATTTGAATATCAAGTAAGTATGAAAAAATCATAAGCTTGCTGAGGAAATTCACAAGCAGAAAAGAGTCTACATTCATTTAATTAATAATTCACTGTAAAATAGTTGCTCAGTTCTATTCAACAGGCAGATTAATAATTCAGGCACAAAACAACATTCACTACTTCATATTACTTCAGTCATACTTAGATTTTAAAAAATAACATAAAATAAAAATAATTTTAATTAATTAAATTTCACGTATTTAAGTTACTCTTTCCCCTTCTTAACTGCAAAAGCAAAGTACATAATCAAAAGAAACATCTTATATTTGTTAATGATAATTAATAAAATAATTAAATGTGCATAAAGACATTTTTAAAGAACATATTGTATAGTTAAAGTGTCTTATTAAATGGCAACAATCACAACGTGTCAAAAGAAGCATTAAGTGCCATTAACATAAGAGAATGTATTTAACTTACTGGATATATAATTTATTATATTTTTAGAGAAAACTATGGGAATCCTTATCTTGAAGCTGAATTGTATAATCACAGTGGGCATCCACATTTTGAGGTAATAAAGATTCAGTTGATGTTAAGGGTGAGATTTTCAAAGGCACAAATGGAAGATAAGTGCCTAATTCTCCTTGCCTTTGAAAATCTCACCCAAAGAATACTATTCAAAAGAAGTTCCCTGGGGCTTCCAATCCTTATCTACTAGATGCTGAATATGGACTTGTGACAAATACAGTGGGTGTTTATCTTTTTGGTCCTAGATGTGTGCATAATTCCTGCAAAGGCTAATGGAAGTTTCATACTCATACTGAAGCAGAAAAAATCCTCACCTCAGTGTGTATATTATATAATATAAAAGCCAGTGGTATGTCCTGTCACCTTCTACTTGACTGAAGGTCAGAACTCCCCAAATGTATAGTTATATACCCTGCTAGTGGGTGCCCTATAATGAGGTTCTCCAATTACTATAGCTAGTTCTTCTTGAGTTCAAATAGTAGGGGCCTTTTTTAGGAGAAGAAGATCATGGGTTTTGTCCCCCTTTATTGCGTGTGTGGAGTTGAAATGACAACTGTGATATCTGTATATAAATACAACCATAGATTCATAACTTCATTTATTTAAATGAATAATCTCATTTATTCTCATTTTTCCCCCTAAAAAGACACATATGGAATTTGTGAGCATGCATTTTATTAAACTAGATCCTTATAAATACTGTCCCACATTTGTCCAATAGGTATTATAAAACACTTCCCAGTTATTCAAAACTCTCATATAGCCACGGTTTTATCATACCCCTGGCTATTTCCCTCTGTAATTTTTCTGTAAATTATAAAGGAAATGCAGAGTATTTTCTTATAATAATAAGGTAGCTGTCCAGCAAATGAACATTTATAAAACAAACAGAACAAAAACTAAGGAACATTCTAAAAAGGACATTGTCATTCTATGGTGACAGATATTTGTATTCAATCCAAAATAGTTTTGGGAATGAACATAAGTTCCACTGTAAAGACACACTTTCATTAGGTGGGAGTTTTAGTGAAAAACAAGGAGGGGAACAGATAAAGCTCATGTCTCAGACTCTTTTTCTGTATATGTTCCATTATCAAAATTCCTGTAGACCCAGGAAATATGGGAGCAGTTTAACCTGACTTTGGGCTTAATTATTAAACATCCTGGACTAAAAGCAGGCCTGGCCTAAAGCAGGGGCTGCTCCATTGAATTTCGTCCCATGTCCATTGACACCCATATCACTGTTACCTTTTGTACCACTCACATTTCCTATTAATGTGTGTTGAAAGAATGCGCAGAAGCCAAAAACTAGCAATAGTACTACAGTAGCCTATTGTACTGATTTTACTTGATTGGGTACTACTAAAAGGCATCACCTAGAATCTATCCTAGGTACTTATATGGCCACCATTACCATAGTATTTGAACACTTTACAATCTTTAATGTATTTATTCTCACAACACCCCTCTGAGAAAGGGAAGTACTGTTATCTCCAATTTACAGATGGGGAACTGTGGCATAGAGAGGCTAAGGCTCATATTCTCAAAGGTATTTAGGCTCATATCTCCAATTTAAATTAATGGGAGTTAGGGGCATAAATACTTTTGAGGATCTGGGCCTAAGAAACTTGCTCAAAGCCACATACAAACCTGCGGTGAAGCAGGGAATGGAAACTGGGTTTCATGAGTCCAAGCCTAAGGTCCTAACCACCAGGCAATCCTTCCTCATAATTAAAGTTGCTAATAAATTTACAAGTTTTTAATTGTCTTCCACTTTGGTTCTTCTTTTGAAACTGATAATTACATTCTTAAATACTTGGTACTTATAATGTGCTTTTTATAAAGATTAAATAAAATTTAATTCATTCCCACAGATCAAGAAACATGCAGTTTTGAGAACAAGATCCAGTCCTTCTGATCCTCTCCTGGATAGGGCATTGGTGTGAAAGCCACAGAAAACTTCCCCATGTGGCTTCATTGCTCTTCCTGGTTGAATTCAATCTTTGACCTATCCCACTCTAGTATGTTCAATTGGCCTGTCTGGCTTCCCTTGTACAGTTGTCAAAATATAGCATATCATGATATATTTGTTGTGTTTTTCTAGGGATTTACCAGGAAAGCACAACAAATTAACAATTTTTGACAATGTACCTGATATTTTGTAGTTTCAAATTGCATACGCTACAGTACAATGGGGACCACACTATAGTAACTAGTAATACTCAAAAACCAACTTTTTCAGAGCCCCCAACAAGGAAAAGTTTGTTAACGCTTTATTTTTCATGTCTCCCCCTCCTTATTCTTCATGACTTCAAAGGATAGAAACTTCTCCTGAATTACAGGTGTAATGGTATTGTCGCAAGTTTGCCATGCGATGACAAAATAGTAAACTCCATGGTGTATCAGGATCTCTACTTCCACTATGTCATATATGACACAAAAAGGATATTTACCATTAGAGTTTAAAAAATGAATGGATACTTCCTTCAGTAGCTGCAATAGTTGTTCTGTTGACTTGCCTGATCAATGGTACAATGCCCTTTAAACCAGCCCACGAAGTCAGACAAGTCAAGGGCATTGAATTAGTGACTCTCATATCAAAAATAAATCTGTCCTTGGCATAAGACTAGATGTGGGAGGCAACAGGACTTTCTTAGGCCACAGATAAGTCATAATATTTACAGAATTAAATTTGAAAAAAAGACCACTGTTGCTTAGCAACTGATTTAGAAATGTCTTTTTTAAACAAATAGTGTTGTAAGAATATATTGACTATGAAAACAATAGTGTGGGCAGATACTAATCTCTCATCCCCTCAAATTGTTGTTCTTACCAGTAGCAAATATTTCCAAAGTTCCAAAGGTTTCTTGTAAATGATACTCAAACTAAACATAATGTTGTCACCTTACCTTGGGAGCAAGCACGTTCTTAAGGATAAATTTGTGAGACACTCTTAACTGTTTACATCAGTCTTGCAAACAGCACTACAAAATGTGTGCAAATGATTATAACTGGCTCTAAATAATGATTAACAAACATTTCTCCTTTGATTAAAATTTCCAAAATTCCAGTTGTAAGTGGTTCGCAAAAAATAAAACAGATTCCTGCATATTATAGTCAAGACACTGGCCTATAATAATTATCGCGGAACTGATTTTTTTTTTTTAATTAAGATCTGGGACCTAATTCATCCTTAGTATAAATTTGCCGGAACAAATGAAATTACCAGAGATGTGAACTTGGCCTTTGGTCTTTTAAAGCTACAGGGACAAGCTTTGACCTTTCGGAAATATGCACCTTTGTCACAATGTTTGCACTGTACTTCTTCATGGGTCATAAGAACATAAGAATGGCCCTACTGGGTCAGACCAAAGTTCCATCTAGCCCAGTATCCTGTCTTCCAACAGTGGACAGTGCCAGGTGCCCTAGAGGGAATGAACAGAACAAGTAATCATCAAATGATCCATCCCCTGTCACTTATTCCCAGGTTCTGGCAAACAGAGGCTAGGGACACCATTTCTGCCCATACTGGCTAATAGCCATTGATGGACCTATCCTCCATGAATTTATCTAGTTCTTTTTTGAACCCTGTTATGGTCTTGGCCTTCACAACATCCTCTGGCAAGGAGTTCCAAAGGTTGACTGTGTGTTGTGTGAAGAAATACATTCTTTTGTTTTAAACCTGCTGCCAATTAATTTCATTTGGTGACCCCTAGTTCTCGTGTTATGAGAAGTAGTAAACACTTCCTTATCTATTTTCTCTATACCAGTCATGATTTTATAGACCTCTATCATATCTCCCCTTAGCCGTCTCGTTTCCAAGCTGGAAAGTCCCAGTCTTATTAATCTCTCCTCATATGGAAGCCATTCCATACCCCTAAACATTTTTGTTGCCTTTTTCTGAACCTTTTCCAATTCCAATATATCTTTTTTGAGATGGGGCAACCACATCTGCACACAGTATTCAAGATGTGGGCATACCATGGATTTATATAGAGGCAACATGATATTTTCTGTTCTATTATGTATCTCTTTCTTAATTATTCCCAGCATTCTGTTTGTTTTTTTGACTGCCGCTGCACATTCAGTGGATGTTTTCACAGAACTATCCACAATGACTCCAAGATCTCTTGCTTGAGTGGTAACAGCTAATTTAGACCCCATCATTTTATATGTTTAGTTGGTATTATGCTTTCCAATGTGCATTACTTTGCATTTATCAACACTAAATTTCATCGGCCATTTTGTTGCCCAGTCACTCAGTTTTTGAGAGACCCCTTTGTAGATCTTCACAGTCTGCCTGGGTCTTAACTATCTTTAGTAATTTTGTATCATCTGCAAATTTTGCCACCTGTTTACTCCCTTTTCCAGATCATTAACAAATATGTTGAATAGAACAGACCCCTGGGGGACACCACTATTTACCTTCCTCCATTCTGAAAACTGACCATTTATTTCTAGCCTTTGTTTCCTATCTTTTAACTAGTTACTAATCCATGAGAGCACCTTCCCTTTTATCCCGTGGCAGCTTACTTTGCGTAAGAGCCTTTGGTGAGGCTTGGTGAGCCTTGTCAAAGGCTTTGGTGAGCCTTGTCAAAGGCTTTCTGAAAATCTAAGTACACTATATCCACTGGATCCCCTTGGTCCACATGCTTGTTGACCCCCTCAAAGAATTCCTATAGATTGGTGAGGCATGATTTCTCTTTACTAAAACCATGTTGACTCTTCCTCAACAAATTATGTCCATCTATATGTCTGACAATATTATTCTTTATTATAGTTTCAACCAGTTTGCCCGGTACTGAAGTCAGGTTTACAGGCCGGTAATTGCCGGGATCACCTCTGGAGCCCTTTTTAAAAATTGGAGTCACATTAGCTATCCTCCAGTCATCTGGTACAGAAGCTGATTTAAATGATAGGTTACAGACTACAGTTAGTAGTTCTGCAATTTCACATTTGAGTTTCTTCAGAACTCTTGGATGAATACCATCTGGTCCTGGTGACTTATCGCTGTTTAATTTATCAATTTGTTCCAAAACCTCCTCTAATGATACCTCAATCTGGGACAATTCCTCAGATCTGTCACCTAAAAAGAATGGCTCAAGTTTGGGAATCTCCCTCACATCCTCAGCTGTGAAGACTGATGCAAATAATTTATTTCATTTCTCTGCAATGGCCTTATCCTCCTTGAGTGTTCCTTTAGCACCTCAATCGTCCAGTGGCCCCACTGGTTGTTTAGCAGGCTTCCTGCTTCTGATGTACTTAAAAAAAAATTGCTATTACTTTTTGAGACTTTGGCTAAGTGTTCCTCAAATTCTTTTTTGGCCTTCCTAATTGTATTTTTACACTTAATTTGCCAGTGTTTATGATCCTTTCTATTTTCCTCACTAGGATTTAACTTCCACTTTTTAAAGGATGCCTTTTTGCCTCTCTCTGCTTCTTTTACTTTGTTGTTTAACCACGGTGACTCTTCTTTGGTTCTCTGACTATGTTTTTTAATTTGGGGTATACATTTAAGTTGAGCCTCTATTATGGTGTCTTTAAAAAGTTTCCACGCAGCTTGCAGAGATTTCACTTTTGGAACTGTACCCTTTAATTTCTGTTTAATTAACCGCCTCATTTTTGTGTGGTTCCCCTCTCTGAAATTAAATGCTACAGTGTTGGGCCTCTGTGGTGTTTTTCTTGCTACAGGGATATTAAATTTAATATATTATGGTCACTATTACCAAGCAGTCCAGCTATATTCACCTCTTGGACCAGATCCTGTGCTCCATTTAGGACTAAATCAAGAATTGCCTCTCCTCTGATGCATTCCAGGACCAGCTGCTCCAAGAAGCAGTCATTGAAGGTCTCAAGAAACTTTATCTCTGTATCCCGTCCTGAGATGACCTGTACCAGTTTATATGAGGATAACTGAAATCCCCCATTATTATTATTGAGTTTTTTTATTTTAATAGACTCTCTAATCTCTCTGAGCATTTCACAGTGACTATCACCATGCTGGTCAGGTAATGGGAGGGGGATGGATAGCTCAGTGGTTTAAGCAGTGGCCTGCTAAACCCAGGGTTGTGAGTTTAATCCTTGGGGGGAGGCATTTAGGGATCTGGGGCAAAAAATTGGTCCTACTAGTGAAGGTAGGGGACTGGACTCAATGACCTTTCAAGGTTCTTTCTACTCTATGAGATAGGTATATCTCCATGTATTGTTAATATATCCCTACTGCTATACTCTTATTATTAGAGCATGGAATTTCTATCCAGAGAGATTCTATGGTACAGTTTGATTCATTTACAATTTTTACTTCATTTGATTCTATGCTTTCTTTCACATACAATGCCACTCCCGCACCAGCACGACCTGTTCTGTCCTTCCAATATATTTTGTACCCTGGTATTGATTATCCTTATTCCACCAAGTTTCTGTGATGCCTATTATATCAATATCCTCATTTAAATACAAGGCACTCTAATTCACCCATTTTATTATTTAGACTTCTAGCATTGGTATATAAGTATTTTAAAAACATGTCTCCTTTTAGCTGTCTGCCATTATACAATGTAATTGAATGGGACTCTATTTTATTTGACTGTTTCTGATTAGACCCGGCCTGTATGTTATCATTTTCCATCCTCTTGTCCTCACTAGGAGATAGAGATTCTCTATTCCCTCCCCTAAGGGATGTCCGAACTGTGTGCTCCTCCACTCCTGTCAGCTTTCCCCCAGCCCTTAGTTTAAAAATTGCTCTACGACCTTTTTAATGTTAAGTGCCAGCAATCTGGTTCCATTTTGGTTTAGGTGGAGCCCATCCTTCCTGAATAGGCTCCTCCTTTTCCAAAAGTTTTCCCACTTCCTAATAAATCTAAACCCCTCCTCCCTACCCCATCGTCTCATCCACACATTGAGACTCTGCAGTTCTGCCTGTCTAACTGGCCCTGTACATGGAACTGGGAGCATCTCAGAGAATGCTACCATGGAGGTCCTGGACTTCAATCTCTTACCTAGCAGCCTAAATTTGGCCTCCAGGACCTCTTTCCTATCCTTCCCTATGTCATTGGTACCTACATGTACCATGACCACCAGCTCCTCCCCAGCCCTACACATAAGTCTCGAGAGATCCGCAACCTTCGCACCAGGCAGGCAAGTCACCATGTGGTTTTCCCGGTCATCGCAAAGCCAGTTATCTGTTTCTAATGATCAAATTGTCCATTACTAATACCTGTCTCTTTCTAATAGATGGAGTTCCCTCCCCCGGAGAGGTATCCTCAGTGTGAGAGGATACCACAACATCATCTGGAAGAAGGGTCCCAATTATGGGATTGTTTCCCTCTGCTCGTTAGATGCTCTCCTCTCCTTCTCCTTCATCCTCCTCAACAGCACAGAGGCTGTCAGACCGGGGGTGGGACTGTTCTATGTTTGCTGGAAAGTCTCATCTATGTACCTCTCTGTCTTCCTCAGCTCCTCCAGTTCAGCCACTCTGGTCTCCAAAGTCCATACATGGTCAATAGATACATATTTTCCCTGGAGTGCCACCATGCAGAGGAACCTTCTTAAAGCAGGAATTTCAATTCCTGAGGATTTTGGCAAATCAACTGAGACTGTAAATTCCTCAGAGTAGGGGGCTTGTCTTTTTATTTACTTGTAAAGTGTCAAGCATGACTATAGTGCTATATGAATGAATAATAATAGTAATACATGGACATTAACAGGACAATCTTTCCCCCCCATATATGGCCATAGCTGACATCTTTTTTGTGGTTTATACGAAGTCTTTGGGGAAAAACAAATACTCTATGAGTTCAAATAAAGGCTTCCTTTAAAAAAAAATATTTAGTGTTATTAGAACAAGGAGTCCGGTGGCATTTTAAAGACTAACAGATTTATTTGGGCATAAGCTTTTGTGGGTAAAAAACCTCACTTCTTCAGATGCATGGAGATGAGAAGTGAGGTTTTTACCCATGAAAGCTTATGCTCAAATAAATCTGTTAGTCTTTAAGGTGCCACTCCTTGTTGTTTTTGTGGATATAGACTAACACGGCTACTTCCTGATACTATATTCATTACACCTAATAACACTAAGTATCACATAACAATGCAGTTTTCCTTTGCAAATTTCTTATTGTGATCCTGGGATTAAAAACACTTCTCCCTTGTCCACATTACTCTGGCTTGTTTCATACATAAAGTTTAATATATTACAAATCCTATGAATTAGAAAAACCTCCCCTAAAATATTTCTCTGCATTCTACAATAAAATTAAAAAGTTGGATGAAGTTTTATAAAATCAAACCTAAATTCAGAAACCAATACTCCAGAGACATTTCTCATTTTGGAATTGTTAAAATGCCTTTCAGCATTCTGATCTTTACTACAGCTGCTCAGTGAAATACCCTGTATCTTTTAGAAAGCTAACTGTTGCACTCTTCTGTTCAGTATCTGTAATTGCAGTTGCTATGTTCTGATGGTTAATTGCTCCATACAACAATTGTTTATACAAAAACATCTGTGCCGCCACATGGTTATATATATTTATCACGTAATCCCCGAAGACTGAGTGGAAATGACACAATGTAGCCTGGCTAAAACATGTTGCAGCAGCGTCAGTTAAATTAAAGCTGCCTAAGAGTGTATCTTCTAAACAGCTTTTTTCAGTTGTTTATTACACTTTTTTTTACCATCTGGCTGAAATGTTCAGGCTAGTCTCTAAGTGTGGCAAGTGGAGCTGGAGAAGTAAGGGTCAAGCTTTGATCCTTTATTAAATTAAAGCTGCTTCTCAACCTGTTTTGGAGTAGACTGTAAAAACCGTGTTTGCAAAGCATCGCTCCTCTCAAGATCTTCTAATACAGGCTCTGGGTGCGCATTTCAACTGGCTAGAGCTTCGTCGTTCCGTTCAAACGAGCCCCGTCCAGCCCGGCTGGCAGGGGAAGTTCGCTCGCCCGAGGGAGCGGGTCCAGTAGCTCTGGGGTGTGGAACGGCAGCGGGCTCTCCTGGAAGCTCTACCGTCCTATCCACAGGCTTCGCCGCCAGCGGCTCGCTCCGGAGTCCGCAGCGGGCTCGCCCCCAGCACGTGCGGCGAGCGCTGTGTCGCCGCAAGGGGCGCTGACAGTGATTGACAGGCCAGGCTCACCTGAAATCAGGGGCCCTAAACCACGCCCCCTAGCTGCGTGTGGGGCTTGCTGTGGGCTAAAAACACTTCATCCATTCGCAGCGCCCAATGCCCCTTGCCGTGTCCACCGCTCCAGGTGTAGCAGCGTCACAAACGGATCCTGACCCCCTGCTCCGGGCACCACGCGGGGGGGGGGGGGGGGGGGGGGGGGGGGGGAAAGGAATCGAATCCGCAGCTCCCCAAGCAACGCGATCTGCCACCGCCCCGCCGGGCAAGAGCCCCGCCCCCTCAGCCCTACCATTTCTCGATCGATGGCGCATGTGTCTGTGTCAGCGCGTCACTTCCGGGTCAGCCGGGCAGGCGGCGGAAGTGTCTCCATAGCGGAACGGACGGGGGGTGTGTGCGGTCAGTCTCTTGCTGGGCGCAGCGGGCACCATGGTGGAGGTGAGAGAGCGGCCTCGCCCCGCCCCCGAACCCCCAACCCCGGCTGAGGGGCTTGCCGCTGCCGAAGCGAGGAGCGCCCGGCCTGGAGAACCGGGCGGGGGATTCCGGCCTCCCACTGTCCCTGAGGCTGCGATTAGCCCCCTCGGCCCGTTTCCGGTATGCCCCGTGGTGGGGTTTGTGCCCCGGGGGGATGAGCTGAGCCGAGTCGCAGGCCCAGGCGTGTGTGCGGGGCTGGGGCCCGGCATCCCCCGTGGGACCGAACCCGCCCGCCACCAGCCTCGCGCAGCAGTGGCGGCCCCGGGTGAACCGGGCTCTGGGGCAGCTGCCGGTCGCCCATGTGGTGTGTACGGTAACGAGCGAGGGGGCGAGTGTGTTGAGTCCCGGTCGGGGGAGGGTTGTCCCTCTCCCCAGGGCAGCGTCTGCACGAAGCGAAGGTGCCTCGGAGGTCGCTGGCGAGTTTCAGCGGAAAACGTTCCCGTTCTCGAGGAAGGTGTCGCCGCCCCTGTCCCTTGACAACAGTGCGAGCACCCCCGTGCTGCCCAGTCAGCCTTAAACCCGACAACGACTCTGCCGGTCTCTCTGGCCCCTGGCCTTTGTTGACATTATCAGTGGGTTTGACAAGTAGTTAAGATTATGCTGCTGCGTTTATGTGGAGGTCTTGCAGGTGAAACTGGACAGAAAGCCACTCACTTCACTTAGGTCACATCATCAGATAATAAGTATTAGCTGCCATAGATCTCAAAGTACTTTACAAAAGCAAGTATCATTATCATCAAACATAGGAATTGCAGTACTGGATCAGACCAGCAGATTACCTAGTTAATCGTGTTGTAGAGTTATGTTTAGGCTTGTCAGAATTAGATTTTTGTTTTATCATTGACAGATAATCTCCATTTTCCTTTGTATTTCATTTCTATTTTTATCCATTTGCATTTTCACAGTTCCAGGAAATTGTGGGTGGAGAGTCGGACAATAATTATTTAATGACAAGTATCAGAGGGGTAGCCGTGTTAGTCTGAATCTGTAAAAAGCAACAGAGGATCCTGTGGCACCTTTGAGACTAACAGAAGTATTGGGAGCATAAGCTTTCGTGGGTAAGAACCTCACTTCTTCAGATGCAAGTAATGGAAATCTCCAGAGGCAAGTATAAATCAGTATGGAGATAACAAGGTTAGCTCAATCAGGGAGGGTGAAGTGCTCTGCTAGCAGTTGAGGTGTGAACACCAAGGGAGGAGACAGTGCTTCTGTAGTTGGATAGCCATTCACAGTCTTTGTTTAATCCTGATCTGATGGTGTCAAATTTGCAAATGAACTGGAGCTCAGCAGTTTCTCTTTGGAGTCTGGTCCTGAAGTTTTTTTGCTGTAAGATGGCTACCTTTACATCTGCTATTGTGTGGCCAGGTAGGTTGAAGTGTTCTTCTACAGGTTTTTGTATATTGCCATTCCTGATATCTGACTTGTGTCCATTTATCCTCTTGTGTAGTGACTGTCCAGTTTGGCCAATGTACATAGCAGAGGGGCATTGCTGGCATATGATGGCATATATAACATTGGTGGACGTGCAGGTGAATGAGCCGGTGATGTTGTAGCTGATCTGGTTAGGTCCTGTGATGGTGTTGCTGGTGTAGATATGTGGGCAGAGTTGGCATCGAGGTTTGTTGCATGGGTTGGTTCCTGAGTTAGAGTTGTTATGGTGCGGTGCGTGGTTGCTGGTGAGAATATGAAACCACGCACCTAACTCACCCAGCAATATCGTCAATTTATCCAGCAGAAGAGTCTGTCCTATCTCGGGGACTCTCCTTTTGCCCCAGCACCCCCACGAACATGATACAGTTCTGCGGTGATCTGGAAGCCTACTTTCGCCGCCTCCGACTCAAAGAATACTTTCAAGATAACACTGAACAGCACACTGATACACAGATACCCTCCCACCAACAACACAGGAAGAAGAACTCCACATGGACTCCTCCTGAGGGTCGAAATGGCAGTCTGGACCTATACATAGAATGCTTCCGCCGACGTGCACAGGCAGAAATTGTGGAAAAACAACATCGCTTGCCTCATAACCTAAGTCGTGCAGAACGCAATGCCATCCACAGCCTCAGAAACCACCCTGACATTATCAAAGAGGCTGATAAAGGAGGTGCTGTTGTCATCATGAACAGGTCTGACTACCAGAAGGAGGCTGCCAGACAACTCTCCAATACCAAATTCTACAGGCCACTTTCCTCAGATCCCACTGAGGAATACACTAAGAAACTGCACCATCTACTCAGGACACTCCCTACACTAACACAGGAACAAATCAACATACCCTTAGAGCCCCGACCGGGGTTATTCTATCTACTACCTAAGAGCCACAAACCTTGAAATCCTGTTTCCCCATCATCTCGGGCATTGGCACTCTCACTGAAGGACTGTCTGGATATGTGGACTCCCTACTCAGACCCTACGCCACCAGCACTCCCAGCTATCTCCATGACACCACAGATTTCCTGAGAAAACTACAATGCATTGGTGACCTCCCAGAAAACACCATCCTAGCCACCATGGATGTAGAGGCTCTCTACACAAACATCCCACACACAGATGGAATACAAGCTGTCAGGAACAGTATCCCTGATGATGACACAGCACAACTTATTGCTGAGCTCTGTGACTTTATCCTCACGCACAATTATTTCAAATTTGGTGAGACTATATACCTCCAGACCAGTGGCACCGCTATGGGCACCCGCATGGCCCCACAATATGCCAACATTTTTATGGCTGGCCCGGAACAACGCTTCCTCAGCTCTCGTCCACTTCTCAACCTACGCTATATTGATGACATCATCATCTGGACCCATGGGAAGGAGACCCTGGAAGAATTCCACCATGATTTCAACAGCTTCAACCCCACCATCAACCTCAGCCTGGACCAATCTACATGGGAGGTCCACTTCCTAGACACCACCGTACAAATAAGCGATGGCCACATTACCACCACCCTATACCGAAAACCCACCGACCGCTACGCCTACCTTCATGCCTCCAGCTTCCACCCTGGTCACACCACACGATTCATCGTCTACAGCCAAGCACGGAGGTACAATCGCATCTGCGCCAACCCCTCAGACAGAGACCAACACCTACAAGATCTTCACCAAGCATTCTCAAAACTACGATACCCACACAAGGAAATAAAGAAACAAATCAACAGAGCCAGATGTGTACCCAGAAGACTCCTGCTACAAGACAGGCCCAGAAGAGAAACCAACAGAACTCCACTGGCCATCACCTACAGTCCTCAGCTTAAACCGTTCCAACGCATCATCAGTGATCTACAACCCATCCTGGACAATGATCCCTCACTTTCACAGACCTTGGGAGGCAGGCCAGTCCTCGCCCACAGACAACCTGCCAACCTTAAGCATATTCTCACCAGCAACAACGCACCGCACCATAACAACTCTAACTCAGGAACCAACCCATGCAACAAACCTCGATGCCAGCTCTGCCCACATATCTACACCAGCAACACCATCACAGGACCTAACCAGATCAGCTACAACATCACCGGCTCATTCACCTGCACGTCCACCAATGTTATATATGCCATCATATGCCAGCAATGCCCCTCTGCTATGTACATTGTCCAAACTGGACAGTCACTACGCAAGAGGATAAATGGACACAAGTCAGATATCAGGAATGGCAATATACAAAAACCTGTAGGAGAACACTTCAACCTACCTGGCCACACAATAGCAGATGTAAAGGTAGCCATCTTATAGCAAAAAAACTTCAGGACCAGACTCCAAAGAGAAACTGCTGAGCTCCAGTTCATTTGCAAATTTGATACAATCAGATCAGGATTAAAGAAAGACTGAATGGCTATCCAACTACAGAAGCAGTTTCTCCTCCCTTGGTGTTCACACCTCAACTGCTAGCAGAGCACCTCACCCTTCCTGATTGAACTAACCTCGTTATCTCCATACTGATTTATACCTGCCTCTGGAGATTTCCATTACTTGCATCTGAAGAAGTGAGGTTCTTACCCACGAAAGCTTATGCTCCCAATAGTTCTGTTAGTCTCAAAGGTGCCACAGGACCCTATGTTGCTATTTAATGACAGTAGATGTTGATACAAAAAATTAAAGGATGATGATAGTTAAAACACCAATTGTCAACATCACATGTCAAAATATAGGAATTAATGTCCTTAAATCACACTCTAATAAATTCTCAAGCAGCATTTTTCTTACTTTACCGATCTATAATATTTTTTGTCAGTATATTGTGCTTCTAACCTAAACGGTCCTAGACTTTGCAATCTCTACGTGCTTTTAATCAATTCTGTCCATCCATCTCTGGGCTCCTACCTCTATTTTTTTTTAGGTTAGGGGACGAGAACTGAGCCCATTATTCAAGGTGAAGAGTACCGTCAGTCCCCATTTTACACGTGGGGCACATGAGAAAGATTGTAATTTGTCCCAAGCTAACCATCCGGTCAGCGGGTGAACTAGGAATAGTACTATAGTTTCCTGACTCTTGGTCCATGTTCCATAGTTACTCTAACATCTGTTTTAATTCTTGTTTCTGTTTTTAGTTTGGATTCAATTTCCAGCAGTAAAAGAAAGTAATATACCTCTACCCTGATATAATGAGGTCCAATATAACGCGAATTCGGATATAACGCTGTAAAGCAGTGCTCTGGGGGACGGGGCTGCTTTACCTCATTCTATCCAAATTCATGTTACCGCAAGCGGTTCCTCTGTGCCCGCCAGCTACTTGCTGCGCCCCACCCCGCCAGCTCACCTCCGCTCCGCCTCCTCCAACAAGCACACTGCAGCTCTGCTTCTCCTCCCTCCCAGGCTTGCTGTGCCAATCAGCTGTTTTGGCGCAGCAAGCTTGGGAGGGAGGAGAACCAGAGCTGTGGTGCACTCATGGGCGGAGGAAGGACGGAGGTGAGCTGGGGCAGGGGGGCCCCAGAGAGGGCTGCTGCAAGTAACGGGGGGGGGGGGCGCTGAGGAACTGCTCCCCACTCCAGCTCATCTCTGCCTCCTCCCCTGAGCGCGCTGCCACCACTCTGCTTCTCCCCCCTCTTCCAGACTTGCCAGGCCAAACAGCTGATTGGCGCTGCAAGCCTGGAAGGGAGGGAGGGAGAAGTGGAGCAGTGGCAGCGAGCTCAGGGAGGAGGCAGAGTGGAGGTGAGCTGGGGCAGGGAGTGGTTCCTCTCCCTACCCCGATATAATGCGGTCTCACCTATAACACGGTGAGATTTTTTGGCTTTTTAGGACCGTGTTATATCGGGGTAGAGGTGTATATGCTTTAGTTGCCAGTTGTTTACATAGCACTTATAAAACACGTATTTCTAAAGTGTTTATGAAAGAGAGATATAGTGTAGAGCTCCCTGTGAGCTGAGGGGTGAAAACATGGCACTAAGCAAGTCACTCAGACATTGCTAATGTTTTTGAAACTTGATGCATGTCTAAGTCTCATGGCCCTCTTCCTGGGTCTTCGGGAAAGAGAAAATGCTAATACAGTTGTGGTAGAAAAACTAACATTTGATATTAGAATTACCATTAAAGTTTCGTTAATCTGCCTATGAGTTCTTGTTGACAGCTCAATGGTGTTCTAGACCTTTTCTTTTAAAAACAAAACAATTTGATTAATTAAATGAAAACAAGTGCTAATGATTTTGAGCCCAGAATAACACTACTGTACAGTTTTCTGATCAGAGGCATACACAAAGGTGACATAATGTACATGGCACTTTATAAATCTTTTGCTTGTTTATTTAGGCAATAAAATCAAATTTATAGGGAGTCCTGCACTCTGACTCATTTGCTTTATTGGCGACTTATAAAAATGGAGCTGGCAAGCATGAGTGAAAAGCTTTTTTGTTTGTCTCTTCATTAAATTCACATGTGCCTATAGTTGGAAACACAGAATTTTGATGCAAGTTTTGGCCTGCTATTTTTGATCATCACAGTATCCCATGAAAGGGGGAAGTAGTTAAGTATTGATTTAAGTTTGGAGATGAGGGAGGTGAAACTCTCTCTCACATCAAATTATAAGTTTTTAGCACTCAAGCACAACTGTGTACTTTAGCAAACTAAAGTCCATTTCTTACATACAGAAGGCAAGAATCACTTTAATTTTCATTGCCGTTTTTTATTAAATTATTGCCATGTGTATAATTAAATGTATCTTCTCTGCAGGAAGTGCAGAAACATTCTGTGCACACATTAGTGTTCAGATCCTTGAAGAGAACCCATGATATGTTTGTGGCTGATAATGCAAAGCCTATACCATTAGACGATGTAAGGTAAGAACAGCTATCATAAAATATTGGTATGTCTATTATTTATTATCATAAAATATTAGTTAACGTGAGGCAGGCACTCCTTTGCAACTGTTTCTAGCGCTGGCTGAAACTCAGGATTTCCAGTTCACTTCAAATTTGGTTTCATTTAAAAAATTTTGAATTTGGTCCAATTCAGATTTCATTATAAACTGAAAATTCCTCTAAAAATTAGTTTTGGAAACACCTACATATGGTGTTTCTAAAACAAAATATGATTCTGGGGACAGGCAGCTGCTGTTTGAAATTGACATTTAGTTGTGCTGAAACTGACAAAAATGTCATTTTCTGTCAGCAGCTGCTGGGGCTCCCAGGGTCTGCAGCTCTGGGGCTGCTCACTGTGAACAGTGCTCTGGGGCCAGTGATCTCAGGGCTTCCAGACTCCTAGCCTGAGAGTCTGGAAGCCCTGGGATTCCTGGTCCCAGGGCAGTCTTCATGGTGGGGCTCCCCAGATCCAGTGTGTGGAAGCCAGTACCAGGACCTCCAGGCTCCCAGCTCCATAGCAGGGAGCCTGGAAATCCTGGCTCAAGCTGAAGCTCCCAGGGCTTACAGGTTCCCTGCTGTGGAGCCAGGAGCCTATGTTCTGAGAGCCATCCTGGCCAGGTCTGGAGCTTATAGGGCTGTGCAGCTCTCAGCTCTGACAAGAACTTTGACAGCCTTCGGCGTGGTGGGGCTGCCATGGAGTTGTGGACCCTGGAAGCCTGGGATCGCCGGCTCTGGGGCAGCCTGCATGGTGCAACTGCCATGGAGCTTCAGACCGTGGAAGCTCAGGGTCCCCAGCAGCTGCCAGGTGAGTTGGTGGGGAACCAGGCAGGTTTCCGTAAGAATCCTGCCTATGATTCTGCAAAAGGGGGGGAGGGATATCTCAGTGGTTTGAGCATTGGCCTGCTAAACCCAGGGTTGTGAGTTCAATCCTTGAGGGGGCCACTTAGGGATCTGGGGCAAAATCAGTACTTGGTCCTGCTAGTGAAGGCAGGGGGCTGGACTCGATGACCTTTCAAGGTCCCTTACAGTTCTAGGAGATGGGATATCTCCAAAAGGTAGTTGAATCTGGTTCTATTCTGTAAGACATTTCAGACTTGACAAAGGAGTTTCATTGGAAAATTTCTGACTAGCTTTAATTGTCATACAAGTCTGATAGTGTATGTTCAGACTCTTGGACAAAACTGCTATCTGGTGATCGTGAAAGGAAAATATTAGCATAGCTAATATTTACAAATATTTTAAATATAAACATTTTAAAATGAATAATGTATTAGAAGATCAAGATTTAATATATATTTTCGTAAACAGCCACAAATTAAAGATGTCAATCAAGCTTCGCACAGATTATGGTTCTGTGCTGCACATGCCTATTCTGAAGGAAAATTTTAGAGAGAAGGATTCTCCAAATCCAGGGGATCTCTATGGACATAAACAGTATCCTGCAAATCAAGGTTAGTGTGCCATTATTTGTTAACTGAAATTAAATTTCAAGATCACTATGATATAGCCTAAGGGAAATATTTGTAAGGAAAACATCTATTTTTCATTGTCTTGTATTCTGGCATATGCCCATACAACGTAAACTGTTTGGAACAGGGAAGGTGTTTATCAGAACATATTATGTGGTACAATGTTATACAAATAATAAGGCTCAAAAACATAATGGTTATTTCATGTAGGTGGCAAAGAAGGAACAAGACATTGTGGTGTTCTAGTTTGCCACTAATGGTGGTGGTAAAGAATGTGTGAAGTGTTGGCTAAGAGTTATATAGAACTTTTTCAAATGTCTTTAGACATGTAGGTATTAAAAATACCCTATATTTAAGTATGAATTATTCACGGAAGGAGGAATCCCTTTTCCCTTTCAATTAAAACTCTTCTAGTGGCAAATGACATGTACCTTGAGATTTTTTAACTTCTGGTCAATCCCTTCTACTGTGATATGTTCATAGAATATCAAGGTTGGAAGGGACCTCAGGAGGTCATCTAGTCCAACCCCCTCCTCAAAGCAGGACCAATCCCCAACTAAATCATCCCAGCCAGGGCTTTGAAAGCCTGACCTTAAAAACCTCTAAGGAAGGAGATTCCACCACCTCCCTAGGTAACCCATTCCAGTGCTTCACCACCCTCCTAGTGAAAAAGGTTTTCCTAATATCCAACCTAAACCTCCCCCACTGCAACTTGAGACCATTACTCCTTGTTCTGTAATCTGGTACCACTGAGAACAGTCTAGATCCATCCTCTTTGGAACCCCCTTTCAGCTAGTTAAAAGCAGCTATCAAATCCCACCTCATTCTTCTCTTCTGCAGACTAAACAATCCCAGTTCCCCTCAGTCTCTTCTCATAAGTCATGTGCTCCAGCCCCCTAATCAATTTTGTTGCCCTCCGCTGGACTCTTTCCAATTTTTCCACATCCTTTTTGTAGTGTGGGGCCCAAAACTGGACACAGTACTCCAGATGAGGCCTCACCAATGTCGAATAGAGGGGAATGATCACGTCCCTCAATCTGCTGGCAATGCCCCTACTTATACAGCCCAAAATGCTGTTAGCCTTCTTGGCAACAAGGGCACACTGTTGACTCGTATCTAGCTTCTTGTCCGCTGTAACCTCTAGGTCCTATTCTGCAGAACTGCTGCCTAGCCATTCGGTCCCTAGTCTGTAGCAGTGCATGGGATTCTTCCGTCCTAAGTGCAGGACTCTGCATTTGTCCTTGTTGAACTTCATCAGGTTTCTTTTGGCCCAATCCTCTAATTTGTCTAGGTCCCTCTGTATCCTATCCCTACTCTCCAACGTATCTACCACTCCTCCCAGTTTAGTGTCACCTGAAAACTTGCTGAGGGTGCAGTCCACGCCATCCTCCAGATCATTAATGAAGATATTGAACAAAACCAGCCCCAGAACCGACCCTTGGGGCACTCCGCTTGATACCGGCTGCTAATTAGACATGGAGCCATTGATCACTACCCGTTGAGCCTGGTGATCTAGCCAGCTTTCTATCCACCTTATAGTCCATCCATCCATCCCATACTCCTTTAACTTGCTGTCAAGAATACTGTGGGAGACCATATCAGAAGCTTTGCTGAAGGAATAACACGTCCACTGCTTTCCCCTCATCCACAGAGCCAGTTATCTTGTCATAGAAGGCAATTAGGTTAGTCAGGCATGACTTGCCCTTGGTGAATCAATGCTGATTGTTCCTGATCACTTTCCTCTCCTCTAAGTGCTTCAGAATTGATTCCTTGAGGACCTGCTCCATGATTTTTTCCAGGGACTGAGGTGAGGCTGACTGGCTGTAGTTCCCAGGATCCTCCTCCTTCCCCTTTTTAAAGATGGGCACTACGTTAGCCTTTTTCCAGTCATCCGGGACCTCCCCCAATCACCACCAGTTTTCAAAGATAATAGCCAATGGCTCTGCAATCACATCCGCCAACTCCTTTAGCACCCTCTGATGCAGTGCATCCAGCACCATGGACTTGTGCTTGTCCAGCTTTTCTAAATAGTCCCAGACTACTTCTTTCTCCACAGAGGGCTGGTCACCTCCTCCCCATGCAGTGCTGCCCAGTGCCATAGTCTGGGAGCTGACCTTGTTCATGAAGACAGTGGCAAAAAAAAGCATTGAGTACATTAGTTTTTTCCACATCCTCTGTCACTAGATTGCATCCCTCATTCAGTAAGGGGCCCACACTTTCCTTGACCTTCTTCTTGTTGCTAACATACCTGAAGAAACCCTTCTTGTTATTCTTAACATCTATTGCTAGCTGCAACTCCAAGTGTGATTTGGCCTTCCTGATTTCACTCCTGCATGCCTGAGCAGTATTTTTATACTCCTCCCTGGTCATTTGTCTAATCTTCCACTTCTTGTAAGCTTCTTTTTTGTGTTTAAGATCAGCAAGGATTTCACTGTTAAGCCAAGCTGGTCGCCTGCCATATTTACCATTATTTCTACACATTGGGATGGTTTCCTCCTGCAGCCTCAATAAGGATTCTTTAAAATACAGCCAGCTCTCCTGGACTCCTTTTCCCCCTCATGTTATTCTCCCACAGGATCCTGCCCATCAGTTCCCTGAGGGAGTCAGTCTGCTTTTCTGAAGTCCAGTGTACATATTCTGCTGCTCTCCTTCCTTGTGTCAGGATCCTGAACTTCACCATCTCATGGTCACTACCTTCCAGGTTCCCATCCACTTTTGCTTCCCCTACTAATTCTTTCCTGTTTGTAAGCAGCAGGTCAAGAAGAGTTCTGTCCTTCCAGCACTTGTACCAGGAAGTGCAAGTATTCTTTTCTCAAGAGTGTCTCACATCTTCATGCTGTAATTGAGATGTTTACCTTCTGAGAGAGTTACAAGTAGTGAGAGAGGCTGGCATGATGAGGACTGTCTTAAAAAGAGAAGTTAAAAAGAACTTGTATTTGCCTTCCTTTTTTTCCTTCTCCAATCTCATGTAAACTTCATTGTCTTAGCTTAATAACTTGATAAACTCTTCTCTAAAATTCTCTTACATTCCATGTGGAACATTCATTTGTTGGGTAACAGAATCCTTTCTTGCTGGATGAGCTTCTCTAATGCATCCTTATCTATATGAAAATATACTCTTTTTAGTTTTTTGTGGGGGACTAGAGTGTTCCTAAAGCAAAGTCATTGTTGGTAGTAAGCAGTAGCATCAGCATTTCAAAGAATGGTGCTTTTCTGGTCTATGCCAGATATCTTACTGACACAGTGGAGAGTAAAAGAAACAAAGGGAAATAGGGAGCACTCAGGTACTGCAGTGTTACAACTTAGATGCGACTGCCATTTTTGCTGGTTGCTGACATGCTATGATTTTTGTAATTGATCACTTTATTTTAGTGTTTACAACAAAAAGCAATAATTAAGAAAAATATTCTGTTATTTAGGACAAGAACTTGAATATTTGATAACAGGTACACATCCATATCCACCTGGTCCTGGTGAGTAAAATTTTATATAAAAATATCTACTTTTCACACACAAATGATATAAAAACTATTTTAAAAAATCAGGAAATTCTGAGTTTATGCCGATAATCTAGACAGTAATTGGATAGGTTTAGTTTCAGCTGTGAATTATATTGATAAACAAATTCTAATAAGGATGTTCTCATTTGGGTGTTAATGAAACTCTTCTGACTGGCTATATTAGAAGAAAGTTGTGGAAAAATAGATAGGCAGTAGCTCTAAAATATATTCTACTTTGGGTATCTACAGGAGGCCTCAACTACATTGACTTGAGTAGTGGGAGTTTTGTTTGAAACAGGTCTGTGGTATCATACCCCATATATTTTTACAGTTTAAATGGAATGTTTCAGAAAGTGGGCCATCTTTACTACACTGTTCCAATTCTATTAATAGTTTCATTATTAAAGTATATGCTGTAAGAGAAATTGAAACTGTTATTTTGGTATAGAAAAAATTAATTTAATCTGAATGCTAGTGTCCAATATTTAAAACGTTGGTTAAGAGAGGTGGAACAAATTCTCTAGCCTTGTGCAAAAGCAAAGTAAAAGCATTTTGAACAGGTATGCCTTAAGGGAAGGAGACAGAATCTCACTCCCAACCCCTAATATTGCAATTTATGGAGGGCCGATGCTTTCATAGTTCCTACACTACCCCTACAGTATCAGCCAGTGGGTTTAGAAAATCATGGGTTTTCTGGCTGTCTCTTCTGCAACTTATACAGAAACAGTCTCCACTCATGATGGGTTCTCTGTTCCACAGTGTTTAGAGGAAGGGGTGTGCACACTGTCTCTATGTAGGTATTTCTTGTCTCTTGTAATAGAACCACACCGTTTCCACTGCCAGTCAAACCCTGTATGTGCCCCTGTACAGTGTTGTCACCATGCAAAGGATTTGGACCAAAATGAACAATAACCTTGTTTTATTTAGCTTTGTGATATTCTTATCTGTCAGCCATGTCAGTGAATGACAAAGATTTCTTTGTTACCAAAATATTCAGTTATATGTAACAGTTCAGATACAAAAATGCATCTCTGACCAGATTAATTTGTGCTTTTTGTATACTTTCTTTTACAAGGTGTGGCTCTGACAGCAGACACCAAGATCCAGAGAATGCCCAGTGAATCAGCTGCTCAGTCCTTAGCTGTGGCACTTCCTCCTTCTCAGTCCAGGTACTGCTGAATTATTTTCTGAAACTTTTTTTTATAACCTATAACCAAGTTAAAAAACATAACCTGGATTTAATGATGAAAGAACCTTTCTTCAGACAAAAACACCCTAAAATTATATACTTTTCTTTTTAAATCAATAAATAAAAATACTAACATTAGCTTGGAAATTACAAATTAAGATTGCATTTTGCAATTAAACACCAAATCACTAGAAAATATGCTCATGCAAAAATTAATGTCACCCAAGCAATCTTAATTTTGCTCCAGTTGTGCCGCATATAGCAATCAGATTATAGTGTTCTTAGCCTTCCACCAAACAGGTTTTTTTAAGATGAAGAATTTAATTTTTTGTGGTGATTAGATTAATTTGTTTGGATGGAAGAGTAAAGTTATCACAGAATCCTGAATTAGCAGTGTGAGGAAGAATGTGGATGACTATAACTGCATTTGCATATATTTTGTTTTTTCCTAAGCAGAGCCTTTACTTGGAATGGCCAAGCTTTTCGATGCTTGTGGGTGTTTTAGAAAAGTACAGTATTCTCAAGATGATTGATTTATTATTATTATGGTGGTTGGGAAGACACTAATGTAGAGGGCAGTCTTTTTTGGTCTTAACTCTGAGCTAATGTTTTTTGCTTGCAGTAACTGATTACATATCTGTCAAAATGCCCTCCTTTTCTGCAACCTATGAGTTTTAATCCAGCACCATAAGTAATGTTGTTCTTTTAATATACATGATTCTAGGTCTGATTTGTAATTTCTCTCTCTTTTGGCCCCAATTCCCATGCAGATTCACAGTCATTTATATATCCTCTGTTCTGTACATCTCTAATCATAGTATTTGTTGAGTGTGAATAATAATCTTATTTCCAGTTTTATTGTTTGTTTTCACACATTATTGAACTGCCACACAATAGCTAATAACAATATAGGATACCCTATCTCAAGCAAAATAGTTCTGTTTTTCATTGCTGGTATTTAGTAATTTTTCATTGGACTTAATTGTTCATAAGAACAACTTCTTGATATGCTGTACAGAAATCCTTGTTAACTTTTGATCTACCTTCCGACAATCAAAGCATGTGATAGTCAGACCTGGGCTTCACATTTAGTATATCTTTAAAGGGATACTTTCCACTTACAATCACACCTTCCTGGAGTGTGTTTTTTTTGTTTGTTTGTTTGTTTGTTTTTTTACCTATTGTTGGTAAAAGTTGTTAAGTGCTGAAGGCTAGAATGTCGTTGCCATGGTAACACTATATGGGGGGAGGGGCTGCTTGGCTGTTAAAGTGCTTAGTGCAGTGGTCCCCAAACTGGGATGTGCCCCCAGGGGGTTGCAGAGGAACATTCCGGGGGAGAGCACGCTGGGGCAGGCTCCAGCCCCACCAGGGGACGGGGAGGGAGCACCACGCTTCCAATCCCACTCCGCCCCCTGCTCTGCCCTCCTTCCCTCTCCACTCCCAGATCAGCTCCACCTCTGTCCTTGGCTCCCCTATCCCCAGTTCTGCCTCCAACTCTGCCTTCAGCCCAAGCGCCCCTGCAGCCTCTGTGACGTCTGCTCCTCACTCGCCCTGCACCCCCCTGCACCCTCCCACCCCTGCAGCCTCTGTGACATCTGCTCCTCACTTGCCCTGCATCCCCCGACCCCTGCTCCCCACTCGCCCTGCAGCCCCTGCACCCCCTACCCCTGCAGCCTCTATGCCCCCGCCTGCCCTGCTCCCCCGGCAGCCTCTGCCTGCTGGGGGCTTCAGACGCTCGGCAGCACGGGTCCCTGCAGCCCCAGCCGCAGGTTCCTTCCTGCTGCCGAGCACGTTCCCTGGCCTGTCTGTCCCCGCCGGAAACAGCTCCTACGGCACCGGGTTCCGAGCTGCGCGGGGCAATGGGGCCACAGGAAGGGTCCCTCAGTGGCCAGGGGGTCCCCGCCCGCGAGGGAAACCTGAGGGCCCCCCCCCCTCCCTTTCCCTGCCCAAGCATTGTAGCCAGGGCAGCTGGGCTGCGCTGCGGACCCGGCAGATCGTGCTGGGCGGACCCTGGCTTATGCCTCCCTATTTCCCCGGACGTGTCCGGATCTTTGGAAATTCCCCTCGGGTGCGGATTTGAGCACCAAAAAGCCGGACATGTCCAGGGAAACCCGGACGTATGGTAACCCTGTTGTCTGTGAAGCATGGTCCTAGACCCCATAGGAGCTACAGGTACACTAACACATGTATGCCTGTGAAAATGGACCGGCTCAGATAGCAGCTAGAGTCTCCGCTGTCGGCCTAAGCTGGACAAAGGTGCCCCTCCTATGACTTATCCTTTTGTTCATTGATACAAACAAGTTCTGTATTACACTCCCAACACAGTTAGTTACCACCCTTATCCTTGTATCTGCTAGTCCGAATTAAACATCCTTCTCCATTATCCTGTTATCCCATCCTTATTTTACGAGCGATCAGTGTGTTCCTGTACCATCTCTTAAGAATGTGTTTATGTAGCTACTTGAGAACTCTGGGTGTTCTTGTACCATCCTCTCCAGACAGGAATGTGCTTACTTGGTTAGCCAATATCTAGTGTGTTGTTATTTTGCCAAGGCCAGGCCTACTCTAGTTCACAGCATTTGGTTCACACTGCCTAGAGCTCTAGCCAGGCCTACAAAAGTAATACCTGAGATTAATACAACAGAAAGGGTGGGTGGAGGGGTGGGTGGAATTTCCCTGTTAATTCAGTCTGTTTACTTTGTTTGACAGCACTATGTATATCACCAGTTTCGGCTGTTAGTTTGTAGTTTTTTCCCTACACAGTACCAGAGGAAAGAACACGTTTTTGTTTTTAAGTTTTTTTAGGTTCTACACTGGCCTTATGAGTCTTCCTGACAATTTTTTTGCTTTTCCATCACATTTCCCTTTAAAAAAAACTTTTTTTTTTTAATGTAGTAGATTCCAAGTGATCATTTACCTTAATTTCATTACTGACACTAAATAAGAAAATTGGCTGGCTGGCGGCTGCACTATGAACTATAGCACCAGATAGCTAGAGCTGGGGAAATTATTTTGGATCTCTTGTTCTCTGGCATGGAATGAAATCTCTGAAACTGGGACTTAGGAGATAATGGCTAATGTTTATTACAGTAGTGCCTCCTGGTGTCAGATTACTAAGTCACCATTGGTATTGGTGGGGGAGGAAGGGGCGAAACAGTGCTGGCCTTGTACAAAATAATGTTTGGGGCCTCTTTATACAGCTTCCACTCCTGCCTGTATGCTTGCAAAACCCATTATGCTGTGGTTGTTCCTCTTCTCATCACCAGTTTGTAAGAATCCACATTTTAATTCTCTCAGCTGGCCTCAGACCAGTTGTTAGATGTACGGCGAGCCCAAGCTGAGCAGAGATCTGCAAAGAAAAGATTCTTCAATACAAATATTTTGAATGCTTTATAGACTTAAATTTAATTTTTGAGTAAGGCATATTAGAATAGACTAGAATCATAGAACTGGAAGGGACCTCGAGAGGTCATCTAGTCCAGTCCCCTGCACTCAAGGCAGGACTAAGTATTATCTAGACCACCCCTTTCAGTTGTTTGTCCAACCTGCTCTTAAAAATCCCCAATGACGGAGATTCCACAACCTCCCTAGGCAATTTATTCCAGTGCTTAACCACCCTGACAGTTAGGAAGTTTTTCCTAATATCCAAACTAAACCGCCCTTGTTGCAATTTAAGCCCATTGCTTCTTGTCCTGTCCTCAGAGGTTAAGAACATTTTTCTCCTTCCTCCTTGTAAAAACCTTTTATGTACTTGAAAACTATTATGTCCCCTCTCAGTCTTCTCTTCTCCAGACTGAAAAAATTGGGTTTGTTTAATCTTCCCTCACTATTTTAAAGTGCTTCCTATTCATTGTTCAGAACTTTTTTCTCTATCCAGGTTAGAGGCAAATCGTACTGCTGCTGGTGTGGGTGATATTTACAGACATGCTGGGATTCCGGAGCGTGCACAGCCTCCTGGTTTGTCCATGGTGAGATACTTATAATACATAACACTTCTAATATTGATGATGTAATCTTTTACCTAGTTGGGTTCAGAGTCTGCAGTTAGCTCCATGCAGTAGTCCTATGCAGTCCTCTTGATGGAAAGAGGCTGACCAAAATGTGAGGCCTTGAGAGGAGAGAGCATCCTCAAGGCTTTGAAAGGGGTGCAAGAAACTCCAGAGTTGAGTGGAGAATGTTTGTCATAGAATGTAATCGTAACCTTCTGTTCAATTTATAGGCTCTGATGGAAGCAGGTGGGAACAAAAATTCTGCGTTGATTGCAAAGAAAGCTCCAACAATGCCCAAACCTCAATGGCATCCACCATGGAAACTGTACAGAGTAAGTTGGAAGCATGCAACAAAATAAAAAGGAGTATTACATTTTCTATAGATCTACTAAAGTCCATATTTTAAAATTTTACTTATCTTACCCCAAAAGGGAATTAGACAGTCAATTTAAAAATCAAGCCTCTGTCTGAAATGTGAGTGTACCTCCTCCCTATTCTAGGTATCACCTGAAAAGAGAAATTAGAATAAACTATTTGAGGTTTTTTCCATTTTGTTTACTATGTACATTTCGCAGCATATTGTTTATAATTACTCATTTTCCCCTCTTGTTTTTGTGGGTCTTTCACTTTAACAGTGAGTGGGGAAAAATAAAAAAGAGAGAGAGAGAAACTTAGAGTGACTCCTGGACAGATGTAATATCTGTGTGACTGGATTCCCAGGGAGCCAGCCACGGTCTCTCAATTAGAGTGAACTGCAAAGAATGGGGCAGACAACCCCATAGCTGTTGGCTATTTTAATACTTAGATTTACCAAGTCAGTACTAAACAGCTTCTGTTACACCTTATGGTCACTCAGCAGTCCAAACCACAGTTCCCTTAAAGTAACCCAGCTTCAGGTCTCCACCTAGTTACCCAAGTCAAATATGATTAAGATTAATGAAAATCTTATTCACCATATAAAATAAAAGGTTCTACCAATCCCAAAGGATTGGACACATTACCTCCCAGATTAATGAATATTCCAGAATTTACCCAAATACATGCTTATAGCCAATTCTTATTAACTAAACTAAAATTTATTAGAAAAGAGCGAGTATAGGTTAAAAGATCAGTATACATACAGACATGAGTTCAGTTCTTGAGGTTCAGATACATAGCAGAGTTGGGTTTCAGAGTGGTAGCCGTGTTAGTCTGTATCAGCAAAAACAATGAGGAGTCCTTGTGGCACCTGAGAGATTAACGAATTTATTTGGGCATAAGCTTTCATGGGCTAGAACCCACGAAAGCTTATGCCCAGATAAATTTGTTAGTCTCTCAAGTGCCACAAGGACTCCTTGCTATAGCAAAGATGGTGAGCTTTGTAGTTGCAGAGTTCTTTTAAAATTTAGTCCGTAGGTTATAGTCCAATATCATATTCAGGGTGTTTCCAGCTGAACTGGGACCTCAATCTTGCAACTCAAACTTCCCCTGATGGAGTTTAAGCAGATCTGAGATAAAAGGGATTGGGACCCAAGGATCTTTTATACAATTTCAAGCCTTCTTTGACATGGCGGAGTCTCTCAGGGAACAATATGTAATTAGGGCGACTTTGAAGTAGGTTCATCAGCGGTACTTAGTTATACAAATTAACATAAGGCAATTGCCTGTTCCTCCACCATTCACAGGTGATTTGCTATACATTTCAAAGAGAGATGAATACAGTGATATCCCATGTTTACAATTAATTTAAATGCTAGGATGTTCTTTTGATATCTGAATTACCAGAATACAGCATAGACAGGGACTGTTGATTACATTGTTGACCATTACCCATATATATATATATATGTAAATACACAAAAACAGAAACATTATCTCCCCATATATCTTTAAGTGTTGAATTTGAGTAATTTATCCTGCAGGATGTTTAACCCTTTCTGGTCATATGTCACAACCTGAAACTACTTTAACTTATTTTTTAAAATTGACTAGATTTCAAATAGGCAACCCTGCAATTGCTGCTCTAACAGTGTTAACAGATCATAATGAAATAAAAGCATTAATATAATTTTTAAATACAAACACTATTGGAGAATTTTTCAATAAATCTGACCAGTTTTACCTAACATGAATACTGTCTGAACACTATTGAATTATCACTTCATTTAGAACTGCTTGACTTGTATGTGCTTGAGCTCAGTCTAAATGTTGCATTAATGTTAATTGTTGCCTTAATTTTATTCTCACATGATACCTTGGTGATAATTGAGAAATACTAATTGGTATCTGAATACCTTGTTAAATGAGTATATGGGAAAATAAGCATGAAGGGAAAAATTCTAAAGGTATGTGGTAGAAAAAACAAACTGAAAACGATGAAATCCTCCCTTTAGAATTAGATATTACTTGAAGGAAAAGTTTACGTAATATGAAACTCAAGAAGCTTTCAACCATGCTCAAAGAAATGGTCTGGTTACTGAAGGAAGATCAGACTTAATTGTGAGAGACTGGAAAATCTCAATAATGCTGAGTTACCAGAGGACTATCTTATTTTGTTAGCACAGTTCATCTAGTGTATAGTGCCTTTTTATGTACACTTGATATTCTGTAAACATTTACTGAAGATTTATTATCTATGAAACCTATGGTTAATCTAAAGAAAAGTCTTTTTGAAAAACCGTTGAGAACAAAGGAATGTGTAAGAGTCTGATGTAAGATTATAGCTCTGCAGCAATTCAATTATAAAAAATAGAGGCAAATTTTATTTTTGGTGCAACAGTGTCAAAAAGGAAACAAGTGAATAGTGGTGGGGACAGTCTAATAAGGAAAACAGGACTTTAGAGAGAATTCTTGTATATAACTGAAGATGACATGGTGGAAGGCTCAATATCATAGTCTGCCTGTAGCTCCTGCTCAGTTATGGCCCAGCACTAGCTGTTAAAACCCCAAAAGGGAGCAAGGCTGGGTCACCAGGTGCAGTGAACCCATGTGTACAGGGGAGCCTAGATTGGGTTCAGTTTGTTTTAGCACTCTGGCCCTGATTCTCCAGTACCCTGAGCTGCACTCTGATATAATGGAGAGTGATAGCCACAGAAAATAGAATGTGGCTTCCAGATCCAGCGCTGCCCAGAAAATAGAGCAACAGGAGGAGGAGGTTTAGTGAAGCTCCGCTTCACCATACTTCCTCTCAGCCTATTCACATGCCCACAGTCTCCCCTTATGTTGGGCGGGGGGGGTGGGGGAAGTGGCTTGTTTAGGAGGCAGCAGAGCCACCTCCACCAGCTTTCCACTGGTGGAAAGTTTTTCCTATGCAAGAGGAATTGGCGACTGGTGGTCTCCAGCTGTTTTAAGACCACTTTGAACCATCGGGCCTTAGTGGACCAGAGACCAGTGGTAAAGTCCTATCTATTATTTAATATGTGTTCTATAGCTATGTATGAGTAACATCTGCAAGAAACCATCACATAATTCAATGAAAACTGTTTTCTTTAGAAGACATGGACTACAGCTATGGTTATGGAAATGAAATAGATAGCCTTTCAGTTATTTTTTTCCTTCATGTTCATATAGCCTGTAATTTTACTGGATTTTTTTTTTTAATTGATTTTTAATGCTACTGTAAGGTCCTTGATTGATTACCCTGGAAACTGACGTTCGTGCTATTTATAGAACAGGTAGCACCTGGGCAAGGGTAATGTCATTTTGTCTCACCCGACAACTGGAAGAGCCAACTTTAGGGAGGGTGTATCACAGTCTATTTGCCATGTTCTCCTGCTAGCTGTCCTAGGGATTAGCTCCGCCAGTGGGTGCACCCTCTTCCGGTGATACCGCTCCTGCTATCGTCTCCACTTGCAGACCGACGTCACTCCAGGAACCGCAGCATCTTCTTTATGAGTTGGCCCTCCAGCCATGGGTGGTATTGGTGGTTGGGGATGGGTATCACTGTCCATAGTCCGCCACTTCCCCAGTGGCTAACAGGGTGGACCCAGGCCCTCTCACTACTCCAGGTCCCAACCCAGGGACCCTGTAGATAGTACAACAGGAGGCTGCTGCTTTACCTTCTCTCTGTCCTGCTACAATTCCCTAGGTCACTTCCCCATGGCCTTGGTACCTTCTTCAGACTCACCTTGAGGCCTTCAGCTGTCCAGTCTCAGCCAGCCAGGAGCTCCTTCTTGCTCCCCTGTTCCCTGCCAGCAGTACTCCAGCTCTCTCAGCCTGCTAGGGGGACAGTCCTCACTTCTGACTGTCCCTGCAGCTCCTTTTATGTAAGCCTGCTGGGCCCTGATTGGCTGCTCCTTGCAGCCTCTCTCCCATTGTCCGTTTCCCTTGCAGCCTCCCTAGGCTGCTTGGAAGACTCACCTCCACTTCTCCTCTCTAGGGTAGTGTATGGTTAATCCCTTCCACACCTGCGTGGGGTGGACACCCCATCACACACCCTTCCTTTCAAGCCTGCAGCCCTCGGGGTGGGGTATGGGTACCTCCGGCCCTGCAGCTACCTAACTTGTGCCTGCAGATCATCCTTCACTTTTTCTATTTCTCTCAACTGGAGGCACACATTTTTCTGGTCCTCCATAACATACTTGAGCCATTAGCTTTGGAACACTAAGTCTCCTTTGGCTGTTTGCAAGGCCTTCTCAGCAGTTTCCAGCTTCTCCTGAAGCTCCTTTATTTGCCCTTCAGTGCCCCCTTCATTCAGGGTCAGTGTCCCCACAGTAGCCTGCTGTGCCACTGTGTACTCCAGCTCTCTCGGCCTACTGTCACCTCTCCTTGAGCTCCCAGCTGCCCACTGACTGACTGTCCTTACAGATCCTTTTATGTGAGCCCATTGGACCCTCGATTGGCTACTCCTTGCAGCATCTCTCCCATTGGCTGTTTCCCTTGTAGCCTCTATAGGCCTCTTAAAGGACTCACTTCCACTCTAGGGTAGAGCACAGTTAATCCCTTCTACACCTGTGTGGGGTGGATACACCCTATCACAAATGGGATGGTAATTCATTCTCAGTTTATCAACTCATTAACTGGTGCATCAACCCAACAAGGTTGCTGGTTATGACTTGTATTTTTTTAATGTGGACACATCTATCTGGGGAGAACTGGACTGAAATTGCCAGATTTACTTCCCAGCTATGATGGTCAGTCAGCTGATGGTAACATCTTTCTGTAAATGTTGATGAGTACTGGCAGTTCATGTACAATTGTATGGGAATATAGAAGAGAGGCAGCCAAGACATGGTCCTTGCCTGAGGAATCTAAATGGTGATCTACAATCATTTCTGACCTGATATGGATTTGAATCAGTGATTTATAGGTGAAGGTTTCTTTCCCACTACAAATCCCCTGTATTATCCAGTTTCTCATATTTTGACACTTAAGTGTCCATTCTTCTTCTGAAAATGTTGCTTCTATTTCAGTCAATATTTAACTTTATTTTCCAAGTCGAATTTTAGATCTCCAATTTTATTGTGAAACATTGTTTCTTGGGATAATACTGATGGAAATTCAGAAGTAGAGTTAACAATAATTATGTCAACAAATGTACATTTATTTTGATTCAGAAGGCTTTTATTACTATTTGTAAAGGTTATCAGTGGACACCTGGGCTGGGTGAGATGTATTGCAGTTGAACCAGGAAATCAGTGGTTTGTTACTGGCTCTGCTGACAGAACTATAAAGGTAAGGAATGGAGGGAAGGATTGGCGAATGGAGGGAAGGATTGGTCCCAGTTTAACTTTACTTTTTCACTTGCTTCTTAAATGTTTTCAGCTGTTTGAAATGGTTTCTTGACTGCCATGCACAGAACAGTCAGCTATAAAACACATTTTCTTTCACTCGTCATCTTCTGGAAGATTACTTTCTGTGTGAGATCTGATTTTAAAAGTTAGGATTAGTATTAATGTTGAAACCTCTAGACCATTGATACTCAGAGTTCAGTGATTCAGGAGGCAAATTAGCAATCAACATTACCCAAAAGAGCCACTGTATGTGAATTCATCATTTCATTTTTTTATTTATATATAGATATAGATATAGATATAAAAAAAGTTTGTATATAAATTATTTATAATTATTCTCAGCAAAATACTGACCAAATATTATTTTATCAACTACAATTGGTTAATAACAGTAAAAGTATCGTAATTGGTTGCTTAAGTGTTCATGTCGCGTTCCCTGTTAGTACCCAACCAGGCCAGGGAAGCCAGTGATCCAACCGGTGGACCAAATTCGATGATGAATGTTGGTCATGTGCCAGCTGAGGCATGTTGCACCTATACGAAGAAGAATAATTAAATTACACAGTGTTTTAATATTGTATGCGGCAAAGAGCCAGAGGAGACGCATTAAAGAGCCTCTTGTAGCTCATGAGCCTCAGTCTGAGTATCACCGCTCTAGATCCTATGATGCCAATGAGATAAAAGTCTATATGCTAATTTAGTTCTTAAACCTTAATTATGCATGATAGATTTGCCTAAGGTATAACTATATAATGCTTTGATATCTGGCTAACTTACAAATATTTATATCTATCAATACCAGATCTGGGACCTTGCTAGTGGCAAATTAAAATTGTCTTTGACGGGGCACATTAGTACTGTACGAGGGGTGATAGTAAGTGGAAGAAGTCCATACCTCTTCTCTTGTGGAGAAGATAAACAGGTGAAGTGCTGGGATCTCGAATATAATAAGGTAAGTTTAGACTTCTTTGGTCAAGGCACAATGAATGAAAGATTGCCCTTTAAAATATCCAGTTAACTAAAGTCTATTTATCCATCTAGGTTATTAGGCATTACCATGGTCACCTAAGCGCAGTCTACGGTTTGGACTTGCACCCGACAATAGATGTGCTGGTAACATGTAGCAGAGATTCAACTGCACGAGTAAGTAGAACAGTGAGATTTAACTTTGTTACATGTCCATTTTTATAATTAAAAAACCTGTAAGCATAGAAAAATTAAAACATAAATAGGCAACTTGTATTATCTACATGAACTCTTTTACCAAAAATGTCATACCTTTTTTACCTTCACTTATTGCATTAAGTCCCTGCCTGAGTGAAAACCGCAAGTTGAATGTCAACACACTTGGGCTCTGACAGTCCAATAAATGAGCAAAAATTCCAGTATTGAGAGCTCTCCACCAAGAGCACTCTGCCTCCAGTTTCCAAACATTTAAATCTAGGAACTTTTAACTCTTGAGCTCCTCTGCTAATTAAGTCCTGCAAAGGCTCATGGAGAGAGGGATTGTTTTGGTAATCAGGATCCAAACCATGTTGGTCTCTATAGATTAAAATTGAAGCCTTGAAATTGTGCTCAACAGTGTATAGAGGGCTAGTGGATTCTTATATATTACTTACACCTGAGGCCACTAAGAAAGATCATTTAGACAGTTAAGAACCTTTAGTCATTAAAGTTTCTTGGCCTGAGAGAGTAGTACAGCTTTATGGTGACTGGCTTTAAATAAAGTTGTCCTGATTCCTTAGAATACATTGAATGGCAGCTTTTCCATGTTTTTTCTCCAGCTTGCACAGTTCTGTGATGAATTTATAAGTCAAAAGTATAGTAGTTTCATTCGTCAGGATTGTGACATGTAATCCATGCAATCAATGATAGGACCTAAAAAATGATGAATATACGTTTTCTTGACTAATTGAATTTAGTGTGCTCTCATAGATTTGGGATGTGAGGACAAAAGCCAGCGTGCATACATTAGCGGGACACACAAATGCAGTAGCAACAGTGAAGTGTCAAGCTGCGGAACCACAGATTATTACAGGTATGGTATATGTTGTTTCCAAAATTGAGTTACTCAAAACCAACTAACTGTGCATATAACTAGTCTGTATAAGCACACGTTCATATCACTGTTACCTTCATTGATTAATACCAATTCATCATATTTGTTTTTCCCATTTGCTGTGTCTTCTATTAAATCAATTTGTAAGCTGTTGGAGGCAAACAAGGACCATATATTGCGATGTTTGTGCCGTGCTCTGGTCTGTTTGAAGCTAATGTAATACAAATAATAAATAATACAAAAGAACTGCAACATTAATGGAAAAATAAGGTTATGTGTTTAAGTACATGTCAGGTAATGCAGAAGTAAAGGTTCTGATAGTAACACGGCACATATACAGTATTTCCAATTACTAGTTGGCCAACTAGTAATGTGCCTAATTATATGTAGTATGTATTCAATGAAAACTTTACTTTCTGCATTTCCGGACTCTTCTTGTGCTTAAATATTCTTAACTTTTCTTTTCATTTAATATGTAAAATGATGTTTGAGTGGTTCTTTTCATGTCCATGAAATCATGCAAGGGGAAGAGTCACTGTAAGTGTAAATAATAAGAGGAAATACAAAACAATTAAAGTGAAGAATTTCAGATTGTACAGTTAAGTGTAAAAATGATGGCGTCAACCCCAGTATATCAAAAGCCATATATGGTAAAAATTCAACTTAATTGCATGATGACAACTTGCATTCCTTTTAGTTTCAAACTAGATAAAATAATCTTCATTCGTTCTCTTAAACATTTATAATGTTGCTGTAAAACATTTTGGCTTTTAACAGTCTACTTCAGAGGTGGTTATATATCAGTAGTTACTAAAGATCACTGTTTCTAGTGAGTATGTTTTTCAAGCACTTTTAGGATGAAAGGTCTTGTTTTAATTTATTAGCAACTTCTGTATATCTGATTTGGTTTTCCAAACAAAAGTTGGCAGTGTTTATGTATATACCATTTTTGTCTTTTTAAATCACAGGAAGCCATGATACCACAATACGACTGTGGGACTTAGTGGCAGGAAAAACTCGTGTCACTTTGACAAATCACAAGAAATCTGTAAGAGCAGTTGTATTGCATCCAAGACAGTAAGTTTTCCTTGTTCCTTTAGCCCGTCACAGTTTGTAACATGTGACAGGAGAAGCAAGCTAACATTAGATACCTTGTAAAACATTAGTTTTATATGTACTACTCAGCCTAGCAAATAGAGTTCAAAAATATGTACTCAGCAGGAAACCATTGCAATTAAGGTATCTGAGAAGCAGTTGTTAACAGCACCGATTCAACTCCACTGGGGTTAGCATTGTTGTGGAGCTCTAGTGTAGATTCTTAAGCACCAGTGTTAGATGACACTGTACTTACAACCAGTGGCACTAGGACTCCCAATATTGGTGGAGCTGAATCTTTCTTAGAAGAAAATGGGAAGGTTTTACAAATTTTCTTTGGTACGCAAGCCCTGAGTTGAGAGTAGTTAATACCATGGTGATGGGCTGTAAGGTTTAGTATCCTGTCTCTGCATTTGCCAGTATCAGATGCTTCTAAGGCAGGTGCAAAAAAAGCCCTGTATTAGGTAGTGATGGAATAATCTGTCCATTAGAAAATTTCTTCCTAATCTCCCTCAGTTAGAAGTGGCTTATGAATTGAAGCATAATTCCAATAAAGATTCCTAGGATACCTACCCTATTAATGATCTAGAAAAGGATGACACATGATTATGATATGGCTGCATCTGATTCCTTTTAATTTCAGTCTCCTGATTACAAAACTTCAGAATCTGTGTGAAGTGAATTGGTTCCAGTTCAGCTCCGGTACTGAACATTTTACAGAGCCACCTCTCTGTTACCATTATTAGCAGACTTAGCAGATAAACTAAAGATGTGTTGAACACAGAGACTGAACTACCCTCTCACACCTAGAGAGCTTATGTTTGTTTGTGTCTTGTGGGATAGAAAACTTCCATCACAAGGCCTTGTCAGTTGCGCACCTTTCACAAACTCTAAATTTACTGAATCTATCCTATCCTTTATCTGGATTAATTGACCAGTAACCCCTGTTCTGATGTGATGATCTCTGTAAAAAGTCAGTGAACTGCTTGAGGATGCCTGATTAAAAATATTCTAAGATGCTTTTAAACTTCGCTGCCCAGATCAAATATGTGAAGACTCGTTTGAAATGAGGGAATTTAAGTTATTTAAGGGTGAGTCAGCTATTCATACAAATTTAGCTTTTGGAAGTTAACTGTTTCTCTGTAGAGGTGTCTTACACACTGTTGCATAGATTTAGAATGACCATCTTGGCAGTTTTTCTTGGTCTTTAATATTCTCAACAAGAAAATCTGCAAAAGTGCTCTTATCCAGTAATGTGTGATATCTTTTGAAAATGCTGTGTCTGTTACCTTTTTTGATGGTACTTCTGTGCATGAGTATTGCCAAAATAAAAATGCAAGCCAGTTTAAATTTGGGACACTGTAAAAGCTAATGTTCATGTGTTCTTATTGAGAATTACTATTTCTTTGAAACTTTTATTATCTTCATTACACCATTAATACATACCTGAAAACAATACCTTCCATAAGGTTGTGTGGTTATGTAGTCCAATTAATAAAATGAAAAACAAATGTAATGAAACATAGCAGAATTACATAACTAACATTTGCATGATAAGAAAGCAATGTATATAAATATAAAAGGTTATGTTTTTATAAACTGGCTATTTTAGAAACATGGTAATTTAGTGATAAAGTAATTTTGGAAATAAGCTACATGGCAGATGCTGAATGTTTAGAAGTGATGTGCCACACTGAAATGAATTATTAATAAAATGATATGATGTAATACTTTTTTAACTTTCCTTTACTGTGCTAATCTTATTCCAGTTATACATTTGCATCTGGTTCTCCAGATAACATTAAACAGTGGAAATTCCCAGATGGAAACTTCATTCAAAACCTTTCTGGTCATAATGCTATTATCAATACGTTGGCTGTGAATTCCGATGGAGTGTTGGTATCAGGAGGTAAATTTAAACATCTTGATTTTTTTCCTATGTGTATGCATTTAAGCCTAAATCCTTAGCCAAAGATGCAGCTTAAGTAGGTGGGCTAAGTAGCCCCTGGAGAGCAAGAAGAGGAGTCCCTGTCCTCTCTCTCACTCTCCACTTGCTGTTGTGGAGTGGCTGCAGAGTCACTCTGTGGACCCTACTGTACTCTTGAGCCTGAAGCAGCCATTGCCTTTTTAACATGTTGCCTATAGGTATGGGTTGGATTGGGCAAATCTATATAGCAGTAGCTCTCCCTGGCCTACTTCTGCCTCACTCCTACCCGCTTGATGCATGGTAGTGCACATGGAGCAGAGGTCTGCAAACACAAGGTGCATGCATTCCTGTGAAGACCACCAGATCCTAACCCCTCACTTCATGTGCAGCAGAAGAGCATTGGTTCTGTTTCCTGAAAGCCCTTTGCATATCTTTGATATCATGGTGGGGATGAAAGTTGGATAGACAGTATATGCCCCTTAATGAATACACTACAATCTACTTGACACAGCCTCGTGTATCAAAGTCTGTCTTACTCAATATATAGATGTGTGCATATATTTTAAACTGAAGAAAGTAACCACATTGCTGTATTCAAATTCCACTATTTGTTTCTCCATACATTGAATCCATCTACCTTTTTTGGAAATTTTGCAAATGGTGTATATTATTTAATTAAATGTTGAATACTTCCTAACTAAATCTGTTATGAGTTAATTTATTAGAACATTGATTAGCTCAAGTTGATGGTGACTTTTTTCCCCAATAACAAGGTTTAATCAACTACTGTAGTGTAAATAATTTTGATGAAAATACATACTGTCAAAGCTATACGTTTGTGCGTGTGTGTGAACTCAGGGCCCTATTCTGCAAGGTACAGTACAAACATAGTGAGAGGGTAGTGTATGACTTTAGACAGCTAACAGTCTAAATAGATGAGACAGGCAAAGGGTGGGCTAAGGGAAGTATTGTCTCCTGTTTGCAGACAGAGAGCTGATTGTCATCTTGCCCAGGATCACATAGGGAGCCAGAAGCAAAGTAGGAATTAAATTCAGATCTGCAGAGTCCCAGTCCAGTGCCTTAACTACAAGACCAACTTTCTTTTCACTTCTTTCTGCTCCTGCTAGCACTGAAGAACCAGCACAGCTATGGGAGAGTGAACTGAGATTCTATTCTATGCACTACTCACAGAATTATTAACTAAGTTACAATTGCAGGGGCAAATTCTGCCTTTGGTTTCACTTGGGCAAACCTGTTGTACACGTGTAACCAAGAGTAGAATTTAGTTCACAGAATCATGTCTGAGCCAGAACATGCGGCTTTCCTTCCTTTAAGGATGAGTTTGTAGAAAGACTGTTACTGATAAACATTTTTTTTATTTGTAAATGGAGCATGTTTGCTCTGGAAGTCGAGAGAAGTCACTTTTCAGAGGAGAATCATAATATTTAAACACCTAAATATTATCGTCACATTTAATGTAGTATTAAGCATGGAGGGCGGTCACTTTATTCTGATTGTTTTTAAATATAAATAAGTGGGCTTTCTTTTTAAATGTCAATTAAATCTGTATTTGTCACCATAAATAACAGTTCATAGCCTTAAGGATTTTTGCAAATTGTGTGGGTAAAAGCTTTTAAAAATGGGTTCTTTTTTATTTAATTCTAGATAATTTTGAAGGATAAATTCTGCAAGGACCTTGTAGGAGCATTTGTACTGATTTTAGTACAAAACTGGGCTGCTCTTATTCTGCAGGCAGCCCCTTTGAAATAGCTGAAGCTTATGGAGAAACTAGTTTCTTTCCACAGATCAAAATTGCTGTTCTAGTAAGAACTAAATTGTAAAGACTTCTTTAAAAAACTGGGACCTTACAAAAATAAGTTTTCTTGAAAATCAGTACACAATCTGCCACAACTGCAAAGAAACTGATGCTGAAATAAGATACATTAATGTTTGAAGTCTTACTTTAGAAAAGACTCTTCCTGAAATGTCTGGATTCCATATCTGGCTGGCATTGGTGGTCAAATTAAGCTCTGGTTTGACTAGGTGGCACACATTTATCATAACTGAAACATTGCTTTGATAATGGGTCTTTCCAAAAGTGGATCTCTGATCCATGAAACTACCCTTAAACTGATGTTACTGGCAGTGATATTGGCTCTAGTTTAATCTGAAAGACCTTCTATAAACTTTAAATTTATGCAAGGTCATAAATTCTGTAGTGTTTTTAATTAATTCATAATTGAATATAGAAATACCAGCCTATTTGTAATGCCATATGCTACCAAGTGGGGAATTGGAGTTCAAGATTCCAGCACCATTTATCTGTTCCCAGACAGACTAGGGAAAACTTAGATGAACTCCAGAGCAAGTTGCATCCCTCCCTCTTCGTCGGAAAGGGAACAAGGAAACCAAAAGGAAATGGGGGACCTATTGAGGTGCAATAAACTACTCTAATTGAGTGTTTTAGCTAACCAGTTCAAACCAGTCGATTTCCTCGTGCATTAGTCAGAAGTTCAGAGTGCTGTTCTTACAGGGTGGCAGAAATGGATTGATTGAAATGCTGTTTTTTCTCTTTTTCAGCTGATAATGGCACTATGCATCTTTGGGACTGGAGAACTGGGTATAATTTCCAGAGAGTACATGCAGCTGTACAGCCTGGTTCTTTGGACAGTGAATCAGGAATATTTGCTTGTGCATTTGACCAGTCGGAAAGCAGATTGCTCACTGCTGAAGCTGATAAAACCATAAAAGTGTACAGAGAAGATGATACTGCGGTATGCTGAAGTTTTTAATTGCATTTTCCTGAAGTCCACAGTTTCAAGACAAAATTAATATAAAGCATTAAATTAACAGTCAGGTTTTCTGCAGAACTGTTTTAGTCAGGTTAAGGTTGCAACATTTATATCCAAGAGGAATATAGTAGTGTCTAATAATATGTGGATCGTGGCTAGTTTCTGCACTAGCGATTACCTGTTAAGTGTAGTATACAAGCCTGTCTAAAGGAGGTCCATCTATTCAAATACAGAACTCCCCTTGTGAAGCAGTATGGGGATATCTCATTACAAAAAGAGTGTGCATTGCAAATTGAGGCCAATGTAGTGGTGTGCCTTATTGTAATCTTCAAGACAAAGATGCAGTTTAAAATGGGTATATTAATAATCTTTATGTGATTCCTATAGAATAGTTATAAGGCAAGCAGATTGGAATCTAGTGTAGACAGCTTATTTTCGAAATACCACACTTTGTTAAAAACTGAGTACATCAAGGAATGGGATCAGTTACTGTATAGTCACTGTATATAATAAGTGTGTGTGTAATACATGGATTCTAATAATAATTTTAGGACTTTCTGGTCCACTAGGGACTACTATAATACAAATAATAATAGATAGGGTTATATAATGTTACTTTGCACTTACATAGTGCCTTCCATCTGAGGATTTTAAGAGTGCTTCACAAATAATGAATTAGCACCTCCATATCCCTTGGAGGTAGCTGTTTTCCCCACTTGGGGGAAAATGAGGCACAGGGGTTAAAGAACTTGCCCATGGTCGCATAGCATATCAGTGGCAGAACCTGAGTAGAGCCCAACTCTGGTGGCTCCCAGTCCTGTGCCCTGATCCCCAGAACATTCTTCTAAACCTGTCATTGACCTCTCATGATCTTGTTCTCCCACCCCAAAAATTCACAAAAACGAGATTCGTCCAGGACTTCCAATGGTGGGAGAGGGAGGAGGAACAAAGTTCACGAGTATATGAAGCCACTGAGCATTCTTAAGTAAAATTCTAACTAAAGCAAATACATAAACTGTTCAGTATTATGAATATAGTGTACCTATGAAATTTATAGTATATAATGTGTAACTGATTTTTAAACCATGAACTAATTATAGTTTAGTTTACAGTTAAAAATAACTTTACTACAATTTCAGTCTTTATTTTTTGTTACTTTTTCCCCCCCAGACTGAAGAAACTCATCCTGTCAGCTGGAAACCAGAAATTATCAAGAGAAAGCGATTTTAATGAGGCAACATCTGCATAGTCATGCTTTCATTTTGTTTTGGCTTTCCTGAGAGCATTATGTTCTGTATAGAACTGCAGAGCAGGAACTCAGCTAAATTCATTGTTGTTTCACCTTGTTTTACAATAAATTTTGTTTCTATTAGGGTTTTGTCTTTTTTAAATAATAATAATCCCAGGAAACCAGCTGCAGCTGTTAACTGTTTGACTTTGTTGCGCATGTATAGTTCATGAATAGGATAGACGTGCAGGTGGTTATTTCATTATATATTCATTGTGTGCAAGAGCTCTGAAGATACTTTGTTGAGCCAGTTTTTCTGGAATACTCTTGTTTGTCTCCAAGAACTAATGACAAGTTCTTGGAGTCAAACATTCTACAGGATATTTTTTTTTTTTTTTTTTTGGTTAGAGAATGAAATTTTTAGATTTTTAGAGCAGTATTGTTTACCCCTTATTACTGTTAAATTACTCTGTCACTGAATAATAAAACCATCAATGAGGAGTCAGGACTGTATGACAATTATGTGCTTTGCTTCATGAACGTGAGCCATTGAGCATTGCCAGAGATTATACTGTTTGGTGAAACTGAGTTTAAAGTAAATTTTTTTTCCCATTAGAAAAACTTTTACCTTGTACCTAAAATTTGGGTAGTAAGGTATGAAAGTAAAATCTGTTTGGACCTTTACAGTGAATATTTTATAGTTTTATATTTGAAAGCGTCATTGTCAGGATGTTCAGGACCAAATGACTTATCTTTTTAAATTATATTTTGTCTTTATCAATGATCAAAATCATACATGAGTCATCTTATAAAACTTTTTTAAACTGTTCTTTTGGTGCTAAAACTCTTCTGAATTAGATTTGGAGACTGTAAATCATATCTTAATGTTGCAGCTTATCACTGCATTATTGAGACATTTGTAATATTTGAAAAAGAACTTTTAGTATTCATGAAAGGTGATGAATTAGTAACCCTAGAAAGGCAAGTCTTTAATTTGTTTACAGAACATGCAAGTGATGGGAAGCAGAAGTGCAAGCAAATTTATATTATTTTGTCAGTGAGCTCAGTCCTGTTCTGAAGTAATTTCACATAGGGGAGAAAGTATTTGTAATTGACCCTGACCTTGGCCTCAATCCTTGGTTTTCCAGATGATACTGTTAACCACCATCACAACTGTCTTTGTTTTCACATTGTGAATATGTACCTGTCCATTAAGAACTTTGCTATGGCCACTAGTTGGATATTAACAACTTCTAGTTGCTGCCAACCTGGCCTTGATATTCAAAGCTGTGAACTAGTGGTGGGAGAACTGCCAGTTCCCGGAGCCCTCTGTTTCAGAGAATTTTTAGTTTTGGGTCACTTGTAATGCAAGTATGTATGTTAACATTGTAAGAATAGTTAAACATTATTTACTGCCATCTAAAAGATTTTAGAAGGAACACAGTCTTGTATACATCCTTTGTTGAATACTATATCTAAAAATAATAGACTGGATAGTGTCCTTTTAAATAGTCCATGCAGCTTAAAACAGTTGCACTTTGGTTTAAGACTATTACCTAAACTGTTATGTCCACAATGTTTTATACATATAATTGCAATAATTTTGTTCAGTTGCTATACATCAAGTTTTATTGCCTTTTAGGTCAAGATACTTCAAGGTATGAAAGAAAAAAAAGTTGGGAGAGATAAGTAGCATTTCCACAATTCTTCAAAAGAAGACATATTTAAAAGCAAAAAAATCTGAAACACTGTCAATATTAAATTTTGGGTTAAAGCTGCTTTGAAAATAAACGAACATCTCACTTTTAAAGGGATGCTTCTAACTCTAATCTTTTGAAATTTGTCTAATTTTTAAAAAAATGCAACATTTGATAGAACGTCCCGAATCTTAAAATCAAAAAAAGTCCCACCCTCTTTTTCCCGCCTTCCCCTTTCTGCACACACCTTGCCTGCAGCCTCTTACCTGTGCTGGCTGTTTTATGCTGTTACTGGTAAACACACCTTGCAGAGCTTAGGGAAGTGTGTGCATGTGAACTCCCCTCAGAGCAGTGCCTGAGCAGTGGTTTCATGCTAGTATGTAGTGGAGAAATACATTATACCATCAACAAATCATAAATGTGATTATACAGATAATTTGGGTCCTTGTAAAATATATTTGTCAGTGTATTGATATGTAAAAAGATTACATACAGGTAACTTTTATATATATTTTCATTTAAATATACTTCAAGCGGAATCCTGACTTAAAAAGTTAAGTAATCAGCAAAGATTCAGATGCATGTTGCTGCTGGTCAAAATTACTAACAATCGGGATAGTAAGTGCCGTATTATTTAAGTCGATATTATTTCATGAGTACTGAAGTTGTGGCGCTCTCAAGAACAGCTGTCAGCCATTGTAACCTCAGTTATATGGAAAGCGTGTTGTATTCTTGTGTATTGTATTTCTGTAAATTTATTATGACCACAAACTCTTTTGCATCCCTGAAATTCACAAGTTTGGCATCATGTGTTGCAAAATGTTCAGGTTGGGAATAAAGCCCTCTTTAGGGAAAAGGAGTAGGAAGAAATAATAATTTTTCCCAAGAAAATCTTAGATTACTGTTGAAACATCTTAGTCTCCTTTATCAGGATACATCCATTTGAAGTTACAAGGTGAAAAATTAGAGACTTGGGCTCATGACTTGCCTGTCCTTCTGGATTAGTTCCTTCTTCCTTCCCTTAACAGCTTCTGTCATTGCACTGTTGTACTACTTTGTGAAGATGGATGAATAATCCACTGCAGAACCTGTGCTTCTCACGTACAGTTTGGCAGAACACCGGTAGCATGGTGAGGTAGCACGGTGAGGCAGCACCAAATATTTAGGGTCATAATCTCTTTGCAGCAGTACATGTACATAATTCTCATTAACGCACATGGATTTGGTTTGCAATTTAAAAGGTGTGTAGTCACTACTGTTCGGCCTTACAGTTTTCCTTTCTGGTTCTGTAGTACACTGTCCTAATACTAACTCAGCTCTCCTTGCTTTCTTAACATTTGACCTGAGTGTTACATTTCTTACCAGCAGTTTCATTTTTTCTATTAGTTTTTTCAGTAATGTAAATATCATTACACCTGATTTAGTTCTAATGAATTATCTATAATACACCGAGTGCAGATTAATTCATTTTTAAATGTTCCTCTATTGAAAGGTTAGTTTTAATAAGTAGCTATAGACAATTGTGATGTTCTTCCTATAGATGTACAGTGAGCATCTTAGTCTTTTCTTGTACATCTAAATAAATCACAAGATAATGGGGCAATACAAGAGGATAAGGCTCATAGCTTAACTTCCATGTTGCTGGGAAGTATCATGCTACAATTTGTTATAGTACTTTTGGATTGGAATCTAATCTGATATGTGGATAATTATTGCCCAGTATCTTGTAAAATCCATTATTGCCTCTGTGTTTGTGTATACATAGTAAAATCATACCCATTTCTACCCACAAAAGTTTGTTTTGCTTTTTACTGTACAATTACAGTAAAGTGAGAGAAACTGTTTCTGATTGTAACATAATTGCAAAATTGTGTAATTGGCAAGGGTGATGTGATTTTATAATCTTCTTATGCTGTACAGTAAAGCATACAGTGTAAATTAAAGAGCACTAGGAAGTTGTCATTAGATGGCAGTATGAAGGCTGTGGAAGAAGATTATGCATTTTTCCTGATACAGCATACATAAATGAGTCTTTAATCATCTTTTTTTGTCCAGTTCCTCTTGAAAAAAAAATTGCTATGCCTAACTTTTAAGTGACAGCAATTTAATAACCAATAAAATTTTAAATACAAAATAATGATTTGTCATTTTTTCATATTCAGTTTGTTCTTCAGTTATGATAACACAACAAAACAAACTATGTCAGTGAGTGAAGGTAAGTCAAGATAAAACAATGGGTAGCATCACTTAGTATGTGCTGTTTTCCTTTAGTACAGCATGAATATTTTTTGCTGATCAGGTGTAACAGAGGATTGAGGAGGCTGGGTTCCTCTGTCAGGTGATTCAACCCTACATGAAGGTGCAGTAGAACTAATGTAGAGTCATTAACAGGTGGATTCCATTAGCCTCAACAGGGACATATACGGGATTGAAGCCTCTCTGAAAGAGATAAACATAGGCCCTGGGATATAGAAGTCTCCAACCAGAACCTAGGAACAGCCAAGCTTGTGGAGAAAGCTTAGGTGACAGTTTGTTTTTGGTTGGGGTTTGAGTTACCAATAAAAGGCAAGGGATATGTTTGTGGTGGTGGTATTGTTCTGTAGTCAGGATTTCACCCAGAGCATAGGCTAGGAATGATACCTACTTCTGGGAAGAATTGGCCTGGATCAATTTTGTCTTTATATTCTTGCCACTTACAATTTTTGTAGAGATCTTTTTAATAAACATTTTTGAGAGTTTATTTGTACAGACAAATTCCAGTGTATTGCATTAATGCCTTCAACTGAAACCCAGAAACCCTAAATTTTAATTTGTGTGTACTAGTGAATGAACTACTAAATTTTTAACCTTCCTGAAATTCAAAGCCTACAAACAATTCAGGTATTCTCCAACTATTAACATGTTCTTTCACATTGTTGCAATATCTTGTATGCTGCTCAAACATTTGTTTCAGGAGAAGCAATTTTTATTATAGCTTTCATTTTCAATTTGATACAAACTAGAGATTCAAAGTTTTTGGAGCAGAGGTTACAAAACAAACAGCCTATCGTATAACATGAGATCTCTGTATATTTTAAACAAATATAGGCGTCTAACTACTGGTCTTTTTACTTCTTTGCTTTATTAAGTAGTGGAGAGTTTTACCATGTTGCTGAAGCATCCAATTAGCACAGTATGCAATTCACATGAAAACCATTTTATTTGTACAAATTAATATGTGAAAAGTTAACGTTTTGAATGATGAACAAAAATGGATACAGCGTTTTCTTTTAGAGAAACAGAAAAATAGTTCAAGTTCAAAGATTGCTTTTTGCCTTTTATTATCAAAAGTAGATAGTAGATTCTTTACAGGTTAACTGAGGTTTATAATTGTATTTTAGGTGAATATCTTGGAGGAAGCAACAAAAGTAACTGGATGGTCTATCATTTAAATGCTGTTTTGAACACTTAAAAGCAAGATATCCTTGCAAAGAATGACAACTGAAAGCATGCTGTTATTTTAATAGCAATTGTCATTTAAATGGAATTTGTAGTTTGTGGATCAACATTTTTTTTTAATGTAAACAACTTCTCATTGAAGTGAATTGGCATGTGATGAGAGGGGAGATATTGACCCAGTTTATCTATAGCTACAGAACTTGACAGGAGGGGAACTAAATGGATCACTATTACTGATGCAGAGCTTTGCACCTCTAGGGCACTGCATTAATTTGAAGCTACCTTTTGGATAGTGATCAAGGATAATTATAGTCTGGCGGCTTTCTGGTGGTCTAGTGGACTTAAACTGTTGTATACGTGGCACTGGCCTATGTAATGAGAACTAACAGAATTGACTGGCATTTTACTAGCAGTCTCAATAGAGAGGTCCGAGAGTGGGTATGGAATGTGGGCTACCATCTCACGTCTAGAAGTGGTCTCCCCAGGATAATGTTGAAGCACAGTGGTTTGGACCATCTGGAGAAGTTTGCATTGCCACTCCCTGTGCTATCTCTTCTGGGATTAAGCTCAGAGCTTGTGATTCCTTTCATGAACACTTTTTTCAGTTATGTTCATGATGATGGAACAATACATTTCCCTATGCTTTCTTTAAACAAACAAAAAACCACACCTCTGAGATTGGTCACTGACAGCATTATAACTTCCATTCAATGAGTTTCAAGAACTTAAAATTAAAAACATTAGAACAAGCATTCATGAAATAATTTTTATGTTGGAAAAGCATGCAACGCTTTTCCTGCAAAAATACCATATTGACATAATCAAGAAGACTTTTCCTCTCATAACGGGCAAGTATCCTAGCAACCACTGAATAGCAAAGTCTATTCAATTCTCAAAGGTACTATCTAATAGGGGCATGAAAAATATACTTGGACCTCAGCTTCAGCCTCCCTTTGGTTTCCAAACATAGGACCCAATTTGTCAAGCCCTCTGCACAAGAAATTCCCTTTGAAGTCAGTGACTTAAATGGGAGTTTCATAGAGCAGCTGCAGTGTCAATCCTTTGGTATGACTCTTTCTCCCAATACTTCCCTATGCAGAATTTATTTAATACCTGTTTTTTTTATCTCTGTCTGTAATGCTTAAATGTAAGTCAACCTGGAATTCAATAGCATTTGAATGTGTCTAACTGTATTCATTATTACACGTATATTGCATTTTATTTTGCAGTGAATTCTGGACACATTTATTGCCTCCTTTAACTTCCTTGGATGCTATGAATGTTGCTGACAAGCTTTCACCTTTACCTCTTCTGTAGCAATGGAATCTTTATTTGGCTTTGATTTGTCAAGGACAAATCATTTCTTGCCACAGTGCATTTTTTAAATGTAATGGCCTGCAAAGCTGAATTATTTCTCTCAGGTGTGTAGATAAGTCACGCATGGCTTAACTAGGTCTGTCTGCGATCCTGGCAATTCAGGCAATAGTTCATCTACTATTAGATAGTGAAGGCAAAAATCATGTGGACAAAGAGCCAGTGGGTTAAAATGGAAAAGGTCTTAAATTTGTGTGAAGTAGGAGAAACCCTCCTATAAAACTGTTTTTAAAAAGAGGATTACTTAATGTGTTTGCATCCATTAAAATAAAAAAATCCAAATATTAAATACTTTGCTTTTGTTTGTGGTTTCTTCTGTAAGCATTTTATAATAATTTAGTGTCATTATAAACAGAAGTTTAAAAATATAAAGCAGCTGATATTGGGCTAGAGAAGAGATGGATTTCATGGGCATGAGAGATAGAAAAGAGTGCAGTTGTCAATGAAAAGAAGGTAGGCGGAAGAGAGGGATAGAAGGTAAAGAGTGATATTTAGTTTTTAGGAGCGTGAGTTTGAGATTGTGCTTTGACGTTGTGTGGAGTTGTCTGGGATTGAGAGATGCCAGACTGAGCTGAGAGAGAGAGGTCAGTGATAGAGTATAGGAGTCACCAGCATAGAATTAGTCGTTGAAGGCATGGGATGAGATGAGGTTGTCAAGGGATATATTGAATATAAACACACTGTAGTTTAGTTGCATAAGGAGACCACAGCAAAGACAGGACTCTGGTGGTGTATGATACTGCTGTGGGATTCCTACAAAGAGGGAAACTAAGTACAGATATGTCTGGACAAGGCTCAAGAATGAGGTCTTGAATATAGCCAAGCTGTACACTATTGGTAATGTAGTTAAATAGCTTTAAAAACCAAAAGGGCTAATTTTGTGGTCAATGTAATGTAAAGCTTGCAGAATAGTGTAATTTGCTCACAATTATTCAAACCTATGAGCAAATAAATGAGCTGCTGCATTCTGAGCACAATGCAAGTGATGGCATTGTAGTGATGTATGAATTTCAGTCATTGAACCTCATGGTCACAAGAGCATGTGTTGCTGTTGTGAGAATGCCAGGAGATAAATAGGGGTGTAGCTTGCACAACTGGAAAAAATATTTTTGTATCACATCCCATACCTGGCTTCACAGGCTGGCTTCTTTCTTTCCCCATGGGTGCTCAACCCCCACTCCACCCCTTCCCACCCCTCTTTGCCCCACCCCCACTCCACCTTTTCCCACCCAGTTCCACCCCCTCCCCTGAGCGTGCCCCATCCCCGCTCCTCCCTCAGAGTGCCTCCTGCACCCTGCGGAATAGCTCATCCGCGGTGGGTGGGAAGCCCTGGAAGGGAGGGGGAGGAGTTGATCCAGGTAGCAAGCAGGCGCGGGGGTGGCGGCTGGCTGCTGGTGGGTGCTAAGCATGCACAATTTTTTTTCCATAGGTGCTCCAGCCCTGGAAATAATCAGCCATTGTGCTAAGATCTGGAGTTAGGGTGAAGCTGAGGGTATGGAGGCTTGTATGCTGAACAGCTAGGGCAATGTCATCCACGTACCTAGATTTCCTTGACTCCATCACTGGTATATCCGCGGTATAAAAAGTATTGGGGCCAGGGCAGAGCCCTGACGGATGCCAGAGCTAAGAGTTCTTGGTTTACTGATCTGGCCATTAAGGTGTGCCTTAAAGAGTCGGTCTCAAGTCATTGCTGCAAAGAGGCAGATCATTCACCATCAGTGAATGATGCAGGAGATCTTGAGGAGGAGGCCCTGTCTCCTAACAGTGTCTTATGCCAAGGACAGATCAACAAGGGTGATTCCTGTCTCCAACTTATGTTGGAATTGGCCTCAATGTGGCCAGTAAGTGAAGCTACTTGGTCACAGGATTTCATCCAAAGAGTAACTGCTGCCTTCTCTGCTGGGAGGATATCTTCGATAATATCAGACAGACGGTGGAGCAGCACCTGTTCCATGAGCTTGCTGGTGGTTGAGAGGAGAGAGATGGGGCAATAGCTGCCTGCATCCTCTGCGAGGTTCCCAGGCTTCAATAGGGCAGCACTGTCTTGGTATATTCTGCAGCTGAATATTGTGTGCCAGTGTGGTCTCACAGCAGTAACACTAAACTCCTTGACACTCAACTCAATAATGCTATGCACATAGTGTTGGGGATGCTCAAATCGACTCCAGTTGACTGGCTGCTGGTCCAATCGCACATCCAACCTCCACAAATTAGAAGAACTGCTCAGACGTCTCACTTTCTGAACCATGTCAATGCAAACGCAAAGATCCCGCTGCACCATGACCTGCACAACCCACCAAAGACTAGATTAAAATCCCGCAACCCTCTGTGGAACCGTATCAACACCCTTATGCCCAACTTCAATGCTGAGGCTCAGTGGACAGTCACATGGAGCATTTTGACCAATCAAAACAAACAGCTTGTCATTGATCCTGTTGAGGAACCACTGAGTTTTGATTTATGCCAGAAAGACTGGTACAGATTGAATTGCATCAGGACATCTCATGGGAGATATGGACAAACCCTCTTTAAATGGAAAATGAGGCAAACATCTGTATGCAAGTGTGGTCACCAGTCACAAATGATGGAGCCTCAGCACATCCTTTCTGAGTGTCCCCTTCATTCTTTTGCTGGGGGCCTGAAGGACATTCACCAGCTCACTGCTGTGGAAATGTGCTGGCTATCGAACTTGGATATAAATTTGTAGTTGTTGCTACTTACCCAAGCCAGATGAAGGAAGAAGACTGAAAACCTTGGCAAATGAGTTATTACTTTGTCACTCCAAATCAACATCTCTATTCTAGTAGGAATATTGACAATTATCAGTAAATTGAAGCTACTATATGTAACCATTTTAAACAGAAATGTTCTTTCTGATGATCAAAGTTAATGCAGTACAGTGCAAATTTTTATTCTTGTTCCAAAAGGAAAGCCTTTGTTAAATTGGACTTAAAGATGTAAATGTCTATCAATTGTTTAAAAGGAGGGGAGGGGGCATGAAGGACTGCATTTATGCTTCGATTTGTCTGTAGCATTAAAGTATGGAGTATGTGGTCTTGGTTTTGTACCGATATGTCTGATACACAAGTGTGGTACCCTGCCACTCTGCACATCAGATAAATGATCTAATTTTTGGTCCAGCCCTTAAGTTTCATAACCCAAATAATAGCTCTTAGTCTCACAGTATAACAGTACCTCCACATTTCAGACCCTTTACACCTTTGGGGAAATGACCTGAATTTGATCCCTTTTGATAGATACAAAAGCTAGTTGTTTTCCAGTAACTATTTTACATGCTACAATAAAGTGAAGTCCAGTGCCCTTACCTTTATAAGCTAAAGCAGCATACAGTCTGTCAACAAGAGTAAGGTGGTTTAGTAAAATTAGATTGCTCTGTTTTCAGTCACTGATTCAGTGAAGTTGGCTGAGTATAGAATTGACTCTTGGTTTTTGGTTGTTCTGTAGGTGATGGATGATACAGTGGCAGAATTAAGGTAACTTAGGTGACAAACTTTTCCATACTTTGTAATGTTTGCTTTTTTTTAAGTGTTGCACCTTTGTCCTCCCACTTAAAATTTCCATAATGTTTTTTTTTTTTTTTTTTAAGGCAACTACAACCTTCAAAGGAGGAGGAATTGAGAAACTGAAAGGATATCGACAAGTCTTGACTTGATGAAAGATTTTAGCTGAGGAATCCTGTGTTTAGAAATTCTTCAGAGACAAGGTGGGTTAGGTAGTATCTCAAGTAGAGGAGTCCCTGGTGGACCCTGCAAGCTGCTCAACAGCTCTGGGGGAGCTTAGGTTTTGTGCAGGGAAGGATTAGTTTCTTCCTCCAGGTCCCCCATATGACTCTCTGCCGCCTGCTCCACCCAGCATGGTGGGAGAGTGACACATCGAGGCTTGTAAAGTGGTTTTTGTGGGCTACAGTTTCTAGACCATTGGATAAAGTCTCATTTTCTCCCCAGAGATGCTTCCCCACATGTTCCTGTTACCCTCTTTACTCTCAGATCCCACTGTTTCTTCTCCTCCACCCCGGTTCCCTGCCTGATCCTCCTTCCTCGTCAGTATGCTGGGACCATGCTTGGTAAATGTTTTGAGGTTAAAATAACTACAAATGCTTTAGTAACTAAATAATTATGCCAACTGTTCTTTCTTCCTTGTCTCCCAAAAAGTCAAAGGCACCAAGACCAATAGATCCATAACTCAATCAAGTCGTTATGGAATTTTAAACTTAAACCAAACCAAAGTTAAGATGATGTTGAAGTAAACCATCTCTGGAGTTTTTCTGTGGGTGGAGGGGGAGTCTGTTCTTTGTTTCTGAACCTTCAGTTCTCTTCGCCATCTTGTCCAATTTTGCCTCAGACTTTCCAGAAAAATTTCTACCCTGGCCCAACACAGTCCATGTGAAATTTCAGCTAGACTGGCTATGTTTTGATGAAGCTGGGTAATGAGGTATGGGAAGGAGGAGGCCAGGGTGGAGGAAGGAATGTCAAAATCCTGTTTATAGGCTACTTTCACTTTTGACTAAAGAAAGACTAATAATGTTTTCTACTTTCATTTTTAAATCCCATAGGTAATTGCTGTAAATGGCACAATAAGGGATCCAGGTAATGCAGACCACAAAAAATGGTCAAGACAGAATTTAAGGTCATCTTAAAAATGTGGCCTCAAGAATATTCTAAGACATGGTACCCATGGAAAAAAAATCTTTTAAAATAACAAACAGCCACTATCTGTAATGCAAAAGAGGGTCAAAATAAATTAATTAAGAAGGTCATGGAAAATTGGGAACATTTTAATAGCTTTATTCCCAAATACTTCTCAATCCATCTTTTTATATTAAGAAACCATAGATGTTTTCATTCTGTTTAAAAGAAAATAGTAGAAAGGAAATATCTAGGTGCTGTCCTGCAAATGTATACTTTCAGCCTTGCTTGAAATGTATCAATTAGAAAACATTTAAGCTAACCATGATGTTAAACATAACTTAGTGCCTAGTATAAACAGGGACAAGTCATGTTTGAAATACATGTTAACTTTACCCTAGGAGGCACTTTAGGATTAGCCACCTGCAGCTGTTTTAAAACAACTGTTGCCCAGACTGAGGGCAAAAATGTGTTTAATACTGTGCTAGTTAAGACATGTTAGTTGACATGTTTTCTGACATGGTGCACTTCCAGATGAGGCCTAAGTAATGTGTGCTGGAACTTGGCATGCATGGGAATTTATAGGAGCAGGACATTGTCCTCATTTTTTGACTTGGTTGCCTGTAAAAGGTGTTTCTGTACATTCTTATGCGAAGTGTGTGTAACCCACACACTTTCTGGGTGTGGTGTTCTGTCCCATCTAGTGGCACCAAGACCACTTAGAGAGAGAGATTAATGAGTTTGCTCTACTGCCTTAGCTAATAGTCATATGGCTTTTAGCTCATGCAGTAGAGGCTTATGCACTAAGCTCCAGAGGCCCCAGGTTCGATCCTGCCCACTTGTTGGTGTTACATGTACATAAGTCCTCCTTTATCCTTCAGTATCGAACTGATCACAGCTAATATTACTAAATGAGGGAAAATGAAAGGGAACCTCACTGAAAGCCTAACCCGGGAAAAGAAACATTTTAAAAAGAAGTTTTCACTTAACCCATTGTTCCATGCGAAGGCTGGGTGCATATTAATATATATACTTACATTCATTCACATAAAACCCACCAGCTTGCTTCAGTTGTCTTGACCCTTTTTGTGCATTCAACTTTCTTCAGAGTTTTTAGACTTCTCTAATTCACACTGCTGGCAGGGTAGTTATGGGAACTTGCACTGGTGTAGCAGAGATCTGTTATTCCCCCACTCTGCTCCTGTCATGTCTTTTCCTATCCTCAGCTTGACCCCTACACTGGGGTGGGAGGCAGCTGTCACAAGAGCTCTGATGGCTTTATGCTGTCAGAGAGTTCCTCTCCTCCAAGAGAATTCTCCGCTGGCAGATTATGGCCAGAACTCGGCCCCTTTCTCTAGGGCAGAATCTTGCCCGGAGTCTGCCTGGATCACTCATGAACAGGAGATAGGGATAACTAACTTAATTAATTGGTTGTTTGCTACAAATGGTTCACTCAGCTCTACCCTGCACCAAGGAGGAGCCCCTGACCCCACCCCACCTCATCCCATAGTGGAATAGCTCACCAACATTTTGTACATATCTATCAACACTACCAACAAAATTATCTGGAGCAGAGGGAGTTATTTTCCCTCATCTCTCCAGTGATCAGATAGGTTCCAGTGATGGTGCATATTTTTTTCTTTTCTTATAGTACACAGGGCTGCCACTTACTCAGCACCCCCTAGTGGCCAGAGGATGTCCTGCAGTGCCCTTATGAGTTCTACACAGTCTCTCTTCTGAGTAGAACCACCCTCCACTTGGGGCTGGTTTAACGACTGCAAACAGTCCCACATAATCCTTAACATCTCAGAAATGAAGTTCAGCATTGTAACCCAGGAGTTCACACTTACCTCTGGCTCTTCTGCTCCCCTCACAGAGCTCTTCTCCTGCCACTGTCTGTTCTCGATAGGGTAACCCCTCCTAGCAGTTTCTAATGGGAGCTCAGCCTTCTGGCTCTATCTTCCTTCTATCAACATCTCCCCTGTTCTGTGCAAGAAGGCTGGCTATATACTGCCCTTCTCCAAAGAGCTCCTCTCAGTTGGCTGCAAGAAAGGCCCCATCCTACACTAAAGGCTCCTGGTCCCAGGTCCAGTATACTGGTTTTTTTTCCCCCATCCAACTACTAGTTCCCCAGGACTTCTTCCTCACTTCCACTACAAGGCCATTTCCTGGGCCTTTGTTCATCCCAGCTTCCTGGAACAGGGTCTTCTGGCCTCCTCTGCTCTTAAAAGCCAGTATATCCCATTACTCTGCAGTTTGGAAGGAGCTCATGCACCTCTAATCCCTAATACTGTAGATCTCACTGGGCCTCATTCCTTTGTAGAATTAATGGATTTGTTGTTCAAATAAGATCAGTTCAAAACATTGCACGTTTACAAAGCCTCTTGATATCATGCATATCCATGGATGTTCCTCAATATTGTATGCTAACTCCTGCCATGGGGCATTTCCCAGTGCATCTGTCATTTTGAATATTTCAATTCTCCTGTCTTAAGATCAGGGTGCCTACTTATTAAGGCCTGCACATTTAAATGCAATAGTGGTACGAGTTGGTTTAGCAGTACCACAGTGTCTAGAACAGCATCTGTCAGAGTGGAATCAGTTGTGGATCTCATTCTGGAGAACAGGAAAAAATACCTTGTTTCCTATTTCGGTAAGCTTTCTTGGAACTAAGTAGAACATTGGCCAGCCACAATGATGTGTTTGTGTCCCATATTTGAAGTGTCTAATCCAAGAAGTTACATAATATGTACCTTCTACAGCCTTCGCAACCTTGGCTTGACCTTGTTTCCATTGCCTCAGCTATACTGTACAATTTTGGGTTTCTTTATCCAAGCTGAACCCAAGGTGAACACCGGCAATGTGCTCTGCAATAGATCACAATGATATAACCATGTACCACACCTTTTGGAACAACATGAGGTATCTGGGGCTTTCCAGACCCCGCCTCACACATCCTTACCAGTATCTGAGGATGAATGACATATTCCTTTAAGATATAACTTGCCATGGTAGTTTCCAACATATCTATGGACTGGACACTAACACTCTTAATGCCTCACTTAGTCCTGTGGCCACTGGTACTGCTAGTGCAATAGGAAGGCTTTTTTCTCAGCATTATAGACTCTTGAGTAGTGCCTCACCTTGCACCAATCTACTCTTTTATTTTTGTCCATTGTTCCAATATCTTATTTGTTATGAACCCAGGCACTTCCCCACCTTGAATTTCATTTAGTCCTTCCTGTAGCACCTGTATTAGGAAGCTGCCATACTACAAAGAGGTAATCGCTTTTGATACATTAGGATGATTTTTCCTATTTCATTGATTGCTGCTTCCAGTTCCTTAAACAGCTGTTCCCTGTTATTCTCGCATCCTGAAAACCCTTTGAAGCCCACCCTATGTCTTAATTCTGTTTAACTTTTTATTAACAGATTTTGTAATTGAACGCTCTCATTTTCTGATTTTCTTCCCATAATACTCCTAGTATTATTCCTATATCTCTTTTTATCTCTCTCCCCCTGACTTTTTCCCTTCTCAGGCTACCAATTTTTCTCCAATTCCACCCCATCCATTGAGTGTCTGAAATGTAGCACCACTTTTGTTATCATTTGCATATGGAAGCTCACATATTTTGCATGACAGAACTGTTGTGATTTCTTAAATTCAATACTACAGGTATCATTTGGTACTGTACAATATTATATATGATCTGATGTTCATAAATGTCAGGTCCTGCTTCCATTTCTGAGCATGGTTCATCATCTTGCTTCAATTCTGGAGTTAGGAGGCATTGTTCCTCCAGTATGTTCAGGAATGGTAGTGGTACTCTGCCAATCCTTAATCACATTCACAGAGAAGGTCAAAGTGTCAGATACTTTCCTGGGACAGTAGGTTGACTCCTGGGCAGTAGTCTGATGATTTTCTGAAGTAACTGTAACATATACAGCATGTAATAACTACACGCTATGGTTAGGGTAGCCATTACCATCCCATTTAAACACACCACCCCCACCGTCCCCCATTCCCTGTCCCTGCTCCTGAGAATTGCCTGTGCTGCAAGATTCTCCACCTTGGCTGCAGTCCAGTCTGTACCAGAACACTGTAAATGTCCTGCATGGTTACCGGGAACCATAAGGCTAAGGTGGCATTCTTCCCCTTGTGCACTGCCACCGCTTTGTTCCTCTGCTGTATCCCAAATTTCACAGACCCCAGTGCAGTGGATATTATGCCTCCCACAGTGATCAAGGTCTGAAAGAGAAAACAAATATTCTTGGTTCCCTCTTTTTACATTAGTTGACTCACTTCTGTCCTTCTCCTTGTATGGTTTCACTGCATAGCATGCAGTCATCAATTCACCACCCCTTTTTCATCCCTTACCTGATGGACTAGTCTTGTCCTTTAAATAACAGGGATCTCCTCAAATGGCTTTTGGAAAGCGCTTTTTATCTTGGACACGCTGCACAAGTTCCTGATCTCCTACTTCATACTCCTTGCCAGAAGCTTGGCCATAAAAATATTTTTTCATTTTTCACTGGACTTTCTCTAAATTAAACAGCTCACATTTCTAAACTGCAATTTTATTTTTGTATTTCAGCTCTGAATATATTTTTCAAAAGTGAGAACTTTTTTTATTTTTTATTTTTTTTTTGGCCTGTTAAATGCTATATTTTAGCAATGTTCAGTTTTACTGCCACTTTTATTTCTTTACTCTTTTCTGAGTTTCATCCAACTTAGATATCTGTACCTTTGCTGCTACACTTAAACGTGTTCTTCTGACAGGCAATCTTAGCTGCTGTGTTCATTTTTTCTTATTGAACTTACCAGATATTCTCCTCCCGCCTTTATTTTTAAATCATCAACTTTTTCTTTGAAACTTAGACCTTTTAACACTTGCACTATCCCCAATTGCCTAGTCCATTCCGAGCTCTGCTGTTTCTTAGAATCTGTGCAAACCTTCTTTCAACTTCACGTTACTTTTCCTTAAACCACTCAGATTCAGTTTTTAATTGTGAAATAGCTAGTGAGGCCTTGGGAAATATCCTACTACATTCTGGGGTTGTAAACTTTTTACCTTTTTGCCTGGAGTGACACAGTTTTCAGCCAATATATCTGGCAGCTTTAAGCTTATCTCTATCTTTTATTCTAATTTTTCAGCTTGGCACATTTTGTAGCTGTGACTGCAAAGCCTTACTGCATATACAGCTCTTTAAGGACAGCTGCTTTTTGTTGTCTCAGGTTGTCAATACCCACCTGAATAGAATCCACTACTTCTTTAGGGTAAGAATAGTGTTACTGGGGAGTGGGATCCTGTCCCACACCTGGATACACAGTTCCATACACCCACATTCAAAACTTCAAACAAAAACTTCAGGAAGTAGCATGCACAGTTCCAGAACCTCAGCATCCGTCACATGCTTCTTCTAATTTAAAGAATGAATCCTCTTAATTGTAAACACTGTGTGAGCCATTGGTATGGACATCTTCTCATTGCCCTGTGAAGTGTCCCACAGCAAAGGATTAGCCAACTCCACCATATAACCCCCACCTTTCATCCAATCTGTTCCTAAAATTTCCTCAGAAGCATCAGCCACAAGGACATGAGTAACAAAAAAGCTGCCTACTGTGACATCTAAGGGTCTAGACAGCCAATGAGTGGCTCCTTACCCTGTCATTCTGGTCATGGTAATACACTGGTGTGTGACATACTCCACCTGAATTCTAGATGTTAGAGACAGATGCCCCACTAACAAGCAAAGCTTGCTTATGAATGCCTCCTCTAATTGATAACACATTGGGTGGGGGAGGGGGTCTCCCATCACACCAGGGAATGTGGGTAAGAATCCTGGATAACTGGGAGAAGGCTCAATATCTCTACTGGGAAATGGAGGAAGCAGTTTCAGATGGCAGACTGCTCCCCATCCACAAGGTCAGCTCCTAAAGCCTCTGCACCTCCTTCTCTAGTTCCTCGTTATGCTTCTCTACCTCATAAAAGGGGATCCATGGTCATGGCCACTTCCTTTCCCTCGGCCATGCCCTCTACAATAACCAGGGATTCCTCTACTGCCCTCTGAATTGGGTTCTGCCCACTTTCAACCTTGTAATTTTAGTCTCATCCACTGGGTCCTTATACTTACCCTCCAAGGCATGGCAAAAAGCACATTCTGCTTTTTCAGCCAAAGTCTGAACATTAGCACGACTCCTGTCAAACACCATTTTAACTGCTCTCTCACCTCTGGGAGCAGTCCATCTATAATAAGTTGTTGGTAACCTGGATCGTCACAAACTGGATTATTCGTGATCAAAGAATAAGGGAGAAAAAGTTGCTCTTCCTATTCTGCATGGGGCTTGTTAAGTTCTGCTGAACAGCACTGACAGTGGTGATTGCTGCATCAGCTCCAAATAAAACTCTGATAATCTCTGAACACAGGAACTGCCACAGTCCCTGACCTCAATAGCCCTGTGGAATATGCAGCCAAACCCCAGAGCCAATTACCTTCTGCAAAATTCTCTTCCAATCTCCTCCAGTCAGATCACAACATTTAGCCTACTTGCTAGTTTTTGTAGGCCACTTTAACACTCCCTCTATGCCCCTGCTTCTGGGACAAGGACCTATTTCTTTCATTATGGCTGATATCTCCTCTGGTGACATTTTTTTAACCTTCACCTCTGAACATGTACACCCTGATTGTTTGAGACTAGGACATGATTATAGGCTCTACAGAGACAGGCACCATAGGGACCGCTTTAGAGGCCAGATTACTCAAGGAAGGAAAAAGTGGCTTCTGAGGTGGAGCCTTCTCAGACAATACAACACTGTCCACATTAATGCTTTGTCCTTCCAAACTTTCGCTGTCTGATTAAAAGTGCCTGTCAGTTCTGTATGCTCCAATTGCACTGCTTCTAGCTGTGCTTGCAGAACACCTTTCTGCTCCTCAAGAGACTGGGTCTGGGAGGTAACATCTTTTATTGGACCAACTTCTGCTAGTGAGAGAGACAAGCTTTTGAGCCCTACAGGGCATGTCTACCCTGCAATTAAAAACCTGCAGCTGGCCCCTGCCTGTTGCCTGGGGCTTGCAAGGCTCAGGCTGCAGGGCTGTTTAATTGCAGTGTAGATTCCAGGCTCAGGAAGCGGTGAGACCCACCCCCTACCACGCAAGGTCCTAAAGCCCAGGCCCCTGCCTGAGCCTGGACATCTGCACTGCAATGAAACAGCCCCACAGCCTGAGCCTGAGTCAGCTGGCATGGGCCAGCCACTGATGTCTAACTGCAGGTTAGACATACCCACAGAGTTTCAGGTCTGGGAAAGGTTCTCCCAGTGTCCCAGCACAATGCAAGGAGGAACAGATTGTTTAGCATAAGTAGTTAACGCATGTTGTAAGGGACCATTGATGGTATCAGGACCTTTTAATACCTCTGCAGTCAGAAGACAAAAAGAGGGGGTTAGTGGGTTACAAATTGTTGTAATAAGCCATAAATCTAGTGTCTCTGTTCAATCCATGATTTTTAGTGTCGAGTCAGAGTAATGAATTTAAGCTCCCAGGCTCATCTTTTGAAAGTGTAGTGCAAGTTTCCTTTTGAGGATCAAAGATATTATCTCACCCACCTTGTGTCTCTAATATCCAACTACACTACCTTGCTCAAGAAACTCACATTCCTGCGCTTTTCAGTCAAAGCCTCGGAATTTGTAAGACGCTGCTGTAGCTCAGTGATCTTGTCTCTCAGTTCTTCTCACCCTTTTGCATTTCTTTAACTTGAGTTTCATATGTTCTGCATTCCAGTTTCAATGCTTCATTTTGTTTCACAAAAGCTCTGTCACTTTCCAAATCCTGAAAAAAAACCTGTGGCTTTTACCCTCTTCTTAGCAACATTTTTGTTGCCAAAAAAGTTACTTTCCAGCAGATTAGCTACTGCTTCAAGTGGATTCTGGGTTGTGAGGATATCCACCTCTTTATGAGGACCCCCCCCCCCCCCCCCCCCGCATGTCCGGCCAGATATTTATGTATGTATTTTAACAGTGACTCCATTGTCCCTTAAAAATGCTTTAAACCCATCAATACTCTTAGGTTGCAGTCCCTGGGATATTGGGTGTTAGCGCAATCTACAAACTGGCTGACTCACCAGAATGTTGGTTTGAGATTCACTTACTCAGAAGATGAGTCTGGCAAATCTTTATTAAGGCAAAACATTCAGCAAGTGGTGATCAGTTACAAGTAGGAAGGTCATCTGCACGATATCATCATAGTCACTTCAGCACCGGCCAATACAGCTTCAACCTCCCTTTTTTTTAACATAAACTTATTTATAATCTTTTCTTATATATGTGTGTTAGTCTCTCATATCCATGTTACCTCTCCTCCACTGTCAGTAAAGGGTTAGTGTTAGTGTGACGGGTTGGATCACAGAAACCCCCTTGGGAGCTGCCACCTGATGTGCAAAGACTACCTCTGCTCCTGTTTTCCCTTTCAGCTCAGGACTCCAGCACCTTGTTTTGCTGGGCCAGACACTCCCATCTGCTCCAACACAGACCCAGGGTCTGAATCACTTGCCCCAAAGCTGCAAGTTTACCTGAAAACAGCTCACAGAAGTGTGCTTGTCTTTAGCACTCAGATGCCCAACTCCCAATGGTAGGGTTACCATATTGAACAAATAAAAAAAGAGGACCCTCCACGGGGCCCTGGCCCCGCCCATTTCCCACTCCAGTCCCGCCCCAACCCCGCCCCTTCCCCACCCCAACTCCGCCGCCTCCTCCCTCCCACTCCCAGCCACGCGAAAAGGGCTGCCCGAGCGCTACCGGCTTCACGGTTTGCCGGGCAGCCCCCAGACCCTGCACCCCAGCTGGGCGCTTCCCCTCCCAGGCTCCAGCTGCGCTGGGGAAGCGCCGGCCGGGGGCGCAGGGTCTGGGGGCTGCCCGGCAAACCGTGAAGCCGGTAGCGCTCGGGCAGCCCTNTCAAACCCCCGTCCGGGGGGAATTGCCAAAAAGCCGAACATGTCCAGGAAAATACCGGCCAGGCACTTCCCCTCCCGCGGCGGCTCTGCTCCTCCCCTGACTCTTCGGCTCTGTTTAAGAGCTGGGCTGCCCGAGCGCTACCGGCTTCGGGCAGCCCCCTTGCCTCCGGACCCTGCGCCGCTGGAGCCCGGGAGGGGAAGTGCCCGGCCAGCGGCTGGGGTCCGGAGGCAAGGGGGCTGCCTGAAGTCCATAGCGCTCGGGCAGCTTGGCTCTTAAACAGAGCCGAAGAGTCAGGGGAGGAGCAGAGCAGCCGCGGGAGGGGAAGTGCCCAGCCAGCATTTTCCCGGACATGTTCGGCTTTTTGGCAATTCCCCCCGGACGGGGGTTTGATTGCCGAAAAGCCGGACATGTCCGGGAAAAACCAGATGTATGGTAACCCTACCCAATGGGGTCTAAACCCAAATAAATCCCTTTTACCCTGCATAAAGCTTAAGCAGGGCAAACTCATAAATTGTTCACCCTCTATAACACTGATAGAGAGATATGCACAGTTGTTTGCTCCCCCAGGTATTAATACATACTCTGAGTAAATTACTAAATAAAAAGTGATTTTATTAAATACAGAAAATAGGATTTAAGTGGTTCCAAGTAGTAACAGACAGAACAAAGTAAGTCACCAAGTAAAATAAAATAAAATGCGCAAATCTATGTCTAATCAAACTGAATACAGATAAGTTCCTCACCAGTTCCAGAATGCTCCCTTTTACAGGCTAATCCCCTTTTAGCCTGGGTCCAGCAATCACTCACACCCCCTGTAGTTACTGTTGTTTGTTCCAGTTCCCTTCAAGTATCCTGGGGGGTGGAGAGGGTCCTTCCTTAGCCAGCTGAAGACAAAATGGAGGGGTCTCCCATGGGTTTAAATAGACTCTCTCTTGTGGGTGGAGACCCCCCTCCTCCCTCCTATGCAAAGTCCAGCTCCAAGATGGAGTTCTGGAGTCACCTGGGCAAGTCACATGTCCCTGCATGACTCAGTCTTTACAGGCCAAAGCCATTGTCCACATGGTATCTGGCATGTCTCCAGGAAGACTTCTTATGTGGATTGGAGCATTCCAAGATGCATTGTTCTCCAAGTGTTTCCTGATCAGATACTTAACCTTGCGAATTCCTTCCTAAAGATGCTGACCAAATGCCTCCCAAAGCTTACTTAGAAACCAAGCAAGCATACAACCCATATTCTTAACCTCAAGTAGAAAATGATATATATATGTACAAATAGGATGAACAGATATAGTAGACCATAACCTTTACGGAGATATATTATATGGCACTGGCAGCACAAAACATATTCCAGTTATGTCATACATACATTTATAAGCACCCCCTCCCCATAAAGCCTTATGGGGTATACTGTCACAGTTAGTTCAAACCGGTCTTTTCTAGCTTTTTAGTTACTTTATCTTTTTATTTTTCTGCAGTTTCTTACACGTGCATGGGTCTGCTTACGCTGTTAAACGCAATCAGAACAGACTCTTTGACATTCATAGCAAGCTTCTGTCAGGCCTAAATATGCCTTTGCTCCCAGCTGTTGTTACTGTAGCGTGCCTGGGGAGGAGGAGGGTGTCACTATGAAGACTCCCCTCCTACAGTTTCGTTTTCATGCCAAAGTATCTTCATTGATGTTTTCTCAATATCTGGCACTTTGGAGATGTGCATTTGTTTTCCATTAGTGCCTGTATTCATTTGAAGAGTTTGTTACTTCAAATTAAAATTTTAAATGAACCATCAAAACCTCCAGAATGGCCTGTCAAATTATTGAAAGATAAATTGCTTAATAAAAAGTTCAAACTCCTTTTTGGTGTTTCCTCTCTTCTCTCCCACTACCTTCCTTTCCCTCCTCATTTTCCCTCCACTTCCTTCCCTGTAGATTAACTAAGGTGGTCTCCCCCTGCTTCCTCTTTTCCCCACCCCCAGTTAGAATGATGGATTTTCATGTACTTTGTGCTTTATTCAGAACTGAGAGGAGAAAGCTGAGATTCTTCCAATGTAAACACATATATGATAGATGGAGGAAAGTCCTGTTGATTTGTAGAGAGGGGATGGAAACTGAGGTGTGAGGTTAAGAGGGATGGTAGAAAGGAAGGGCAAATTAGTTTTAAAGAATTTTATCATTTTTAAAAACAGTCAGCTGTCTGACAGAGATCCCTTTTTTAAAATTTATTTTATATGTATTTTTCATGTATGCTTAGGGGCTTTGCTGTTTCAGCAGGAGGAAGTGAAAAATCAAAGTACAGGAGTAAATGAGTGCTGAGAAACAACTATAGCGGGATTATAGCTTTGTTTTTAATGTGCTCTCCAGTAGTGTGGGTATACATGCACTCTTTTTAAAAATCCCTTGGCCCTTCCAAATCCCCAGCAAAAGGCTTTACATAATCCACCCAGCTATTCATCCTCACTCTTCCCAAAGGCCTGGGCCAATACAGAAGTCTTGCAGCTGTGAAGGTGAATAGAGATCAATTTTAGGAATTTGCCAAGGTGCCAGTTAGATTTTAAAGCTGAAATCTAACAGACTAGATTAGCCAATTTACTATGTGCCATAGCCAATATTGGAATGGAATTTAGTTAGGATAACTAAATTTATTTAGTAGTGTTAGCTTACTAGGGTTAGTTTACTAGTTTAATGCTAGGTTCTTTTCAGGTCAGTTTTGACCTTGGACAGGATTTCTCAAATCAGGATGCTTGGTGCTCTTAACTAAAAGCACATATGTATGTACTCAGCATTTATAGATCAAGTTTGGCTACAACAAATGTTCTAGCCATATAGTGAACACACAAATGTAGTCTTGCAAGCACTTGTTGTAGACTAGGGTTGAAGCTCAACATATCGTATAACAATACAAATTACCAATGTTTCTTATTATAGTGATTTACGATTATCAATCATTAGTAAGGAAGTTTTATTACCACTGTACTTGGCACTGTCACAACTGCTGCTGGAATACTGTGTCCAGTTCTGGTATCCTCAGTTCAGGAAGAATAGAAAAATTGGAGAGGATTTAGAGAAATGATAAGAGGACTGGAAAACATGCCTTAGTGATTGACTGAAAGAGCTCAACCTGTTCAGCTTAACAAAGATGAGGTTAAAGGGTGATGATTACAGTTTATAAGTACAGTACACCCATGCTATAACAAAACCCTGGGGATCCAAGCCATTTGTTCAGTATAGCCAGGGGTTTGTTATAGTGGGGGAGTGGAGAACAGCTCCTCCAGCCCTGGGGCCACGGCCAAGACAGAGTGCTTCTCCAGCCCCGGGGCTGTGGCAAGGACAGGGACTGGGGCAGGGAGACACAGTTCATCTGGGGCCACTGCTGGGGCACACTTTGCCCTGGTCATGGCCCCGGGGGCTGAGGACTCATTAGTCCCCTGCGGTGGCACCAGGGCTGGAGGCACAGACCCCCTCCTTACAGCCCTGGGACTGGAGTAGCTCTCAGCCTCCCACCACAGTGGGCAGGGCTGGAGGTGGGATCCAGAGACCACGTTCACTGTAGCCCAAGTTTCACTATTGCAAAGGGCGTTATTGCGAGGGTCTTCTGTACCTACATGAGGAACAGAAAATTAATAATGAGATTGTTGATCTGGCAGACAAAGGTATAACACAATCCAGTGGCTGGAAATTGAAGCTAGACTAGTTCAGATTGGAAATAAAGCACAAATTTAAACAGTGAGCGTAATTAACCATTGGAACAACTTAGTAAGCATTTTGGAGGATTCTCTATCACTGGCTTTTAAATCAAGATTGGATGTTTTTCTAAAAGAGATGCTCTAGCTCAAACAGGAATTAATTCAGGGAAGTTCTATGGCATGTATTAGGCAGTCGGTCAGACTAGATGATCACAGTGTTCTGTTCTGGTCTTTGCGATTCCCCCCACATAGATTCATAGATTACAAACATTAGTTAATTTATCCTCACAACACCCCTATGTGGCAGGGAAAAATCATATCCATTTTATAGTTGAAGAACTGAGGCACGGAGATTGAGTGACTTGCACAAGTTCACACAGGAAGTCTGTGGTAGGACTTAGCTATAGATCTCCTGAGTTCCAGACTAGCATCTTGGTTACAAGACCATTCTTCCTCTCCCAGGAGGTACTAACTTTTCTGCTGACTCCCTATGGGGATTTGGCTACCTGTTATCTGAAATAATTTCATGTCCTTTCGTGTTTTACATTGAGAAATCTCTTTTACCTGAAGCCTCAAACAGCCAAACTTATGCTCTTCCCTACTCCATCTCTCTGACACTTGAATACTGATATTATACTGTATGAAACAAATTCTGCTATATTTTCCTTTTGCTTAACCTTTCTACTTTACTCTTTATTCCTCCTTCCACGTTTTACTGTATTTGAAATTGGGCACAGCAACACATTATGAGAGTGGAAAATGTCCAAACTGTGGTGTTACACACTATTAACAGCAGTGCTAACAGCCAAAATGATCACTTGATTTGCCAAATTATGCAATACAGATAACTAGTCTTTTGCATTCGTTTTGGAAGAATCTGTTCCAAGGAACACTTTCTAATGGGTCTGAAAGGGAAGAAAATGTTTTAGTGTAAAGAAATGCTCTGAAGTGCCTGATGACCATTCAGTAGCGTCAGTGCTATGGCATGATAGGTGCTGTGTTGCCTAATGTCCAAGGAAACAAAAAATTTTGGAACATGATGGTTGAAATCCTGGCCCTATTGAAGTCAATTGGAGTTTTGCCATTAACTTTGTTGGGGCAGGATTTCACCCTATATCTATAGCTAGCTCGCTTTCTCTCTGTATGTATGTATGTAATATAATATATATATAATATGTGTGTGTGTATATGTATATGTATATATATATATTACCATTAACCTTGCTGGGGCAGGATTTCATCATATATATGTGTCTGCCTTAGGTTGTTCCAAATTCACAATCCCAGGGGGCTGGCTGGATTTCCAGACAGATTCTGGTTGGAGTCCTATATCAGGCGCATCAGTGGCCAGCATATTATACCAGCATTCCATGAGCTGCCCTGGCTGCCTTTTGGCTTGATATTTTTATGATGTAGGTTTTGGTCTGTAAAGACCAACTTATGTGAGAGACCTCTACCCCTGTGCCAGACTACAGTCAGTGCTGGTACTTAGGCTGAAGCCTCCTTGGTATAAGTGAAAGGGGGTTTATTGGGAAGGCATTTTCAGTGAAAGTCCTTTGGTGTTGGAACTTACTCCTGCCCTTGATCTGAAATAATCTGAATGGATTGATCTTTAGGGCATTCTATGAAGCCCATCTATTTCCACTGGCTTTTGGGAAAGGGGGAGAACTACTAGGGGAATAAGTGGTTTGGAGTTTGTGTGTGTGTGAGAGAGAGAGAGTAGAGAAGGTGAGGTTATTGTCTCTAGTAGTTTCTGTTGCTAGGCTATTATTGGCTGGGGCTGGTAATTGTGAAGTTATCTATTACGATAACTATATTTAAAAATGGCTATGGACTTGTACGGCTATGGTGAGGTGCTGATTTACTTAGGTACAAGAAAATAACTATATTTTAAAAATGAATAAAGAGATTATTTTATTCATTGCATGAGATTATGTTGCACGCTGTTGTTTTAGTAACCTAATGATGTGTAATTCTGAGTGATTTGGAGAGCACACCAGTGTGCCTTAGTTTCTAGCCGATACCTCCACTGTAACTTTTGTCAGGTAATTAATCTAGAAAATAATAGCATGAAATTGATGCACTAAATAAGTATTTCAGATAAGCACTTTAGTGCTCAGGAGTTGAAACCTGTAGGGATAATACAGATTTTTCTGATCTCCCTCAAAGATAAACTTGACCACAAAGCACCATTAGTTGTGTTTACATGTACGTATTTTTCCCTGGATAGCCCACACATAAATTCTCTTATATATTGCATTCTCAAAATACATTCTCAATATCTTTGCTAATGTTTTGAATTAAGTCCAGTTGAAGACAGAAGGGAAGAATGTGGCCTAATATAGCAATATGATAACAGATCTGATAATCATACGTTTTATTCTATTTCTTCTATTGACAGGTACTGATCCAAAGCCCCCTGAAGTCAGAGGGAGTCCTTTCATAGACTTCAACAGGCTTTGGAACAGGCCTTTACTGTATGACCTTAAGTAAGTCTCTTACCTTCTTTGTGCTTTGGTTTCTCCATCTAGAAAATGGGTTTATTCTACTTACTTATCTGACAAGGTTATTGTGAGGCTTAATTCATTGTCAGTGCTTTGGGATCTTCAAATGAAAAATATTTCAAGTACATGGTTTATTTCTTTGAGTGTCCCATGCATTAGCAGCAATCTTTTTCATGCTCTGAAATCCTTACTGTGTCAATGAGTGAAAGTAGACACAGAGAAAGAGAAGTGAAAGTGACGATGGACCTGAATTATGCACCTCATATAGAATCTTATTAATTGAAGGATCTCATTCTCTGTTATAATAAACATTGTGACAGTAGTTTCAATAGTCCTTCTAAAAAATGTGCACAGTAATTTGAAACCACTGTCATTTTTTCACTTCTTTGGAGTATAAACCCCATCCTGATTCCTGACAAAGAGTGAGATAATATCACACGACTGAGCTGCAGAGAAAACAGCAAACTGTTCCAAGTACAAGAGCCAAAGTGAGTGTTGAGAAAGGAATCACTATGTTATGAGCTCATGCTGGCTACAATATTTGGTATGAGTGTAAACTGAGCTTTGAGCCTGAGAGGGAAAACAGATTGAATCTCAGAAGAGCACTTAAATGTGTTTTGTTTTCTTTAGTATCAGAATCCAATTTACAAGCTGCTCTCAAACTGAAAATTATAAACTAGTCACCAGTGGATCCAGCTCTCTGACATCTCCTGCTTCTATCCTCCCACTTGAAGCAGCTATAAGCATGAGGACTGGGAGATGTTAAAGGTCAGAAGTGTGGAAAAAATCATTGGGTTTTATTATGGGCATTATATCATCTTGTAGCCAAGTCTAAAAGAACACATATGGATGAATTTTGTACTTGCCCTTTTTCTTTTTAAGATGCTATTGTGACAAGATACATTACCTAAAAGTTGTAGAGTTTACAAATAGAGCCATCAGAAAACAGGTGTGATGACGACAGTGATGCAGGAAGTGAAATGATCAGGTAAAAAAATAGTAAAAGAGAAAAGGCTATTTTTCCACTCCCTTCTATGCTGGCACAAGGTGGCAGTGTTTCAGAACACTACTTAGGGTTGTTAACTACTCACTAGTTTTACGTTGTTATTCATACAGGAAGGTCAGCAATAAAACTGTGATGGAAGTGCAAAGCATGAGTGTGTTGAGATATAAAATGGAACTGACAGCCCATTTATTGTATATTGCTCTTCCAAAAAAACCCCAAACCTTTAGTATCATCTTACAATGGCGTGAACTCTAACAGTTGGGCTGTCTATCATAACCCATAATAATGGAGGAGAAAAGAGGTAAAAATAATCCACAACATTTCTACTGAAACCAAATCAGGCAAAAAAATAAATTCAGAGCTTTGGTAAAACCTAATCAACTAGCCAAAAAGGATTTCTGGGATACTTACATGCCAATGGCAGAAGCCACAAAAGTTTCGTGGTTAAGATGCTTGACAACAAGAAAAATGTTATCAAAGACAATAAAGGCCCCGTCTATGCTACAGAAATCAGTGTTTTGAAACCGTGTATAAAATGGTACTGGGAAAACCACGTTACAATATGGATTATCCTTGCCTATGTAGAGAGGAAAAACATGTCCCACCCCTAATTCAGTAAAGCTTTAAGCATATGGTTAAAATCCACTGAATTCAAGTTGAAGTTAAGCATGTGCTTAAACGCTTTAATATGGGGCTGGACTGCAGAATCAAGGTCTATGCTAGTGAACTAGTGGTACTTTGTAACAGTTCTGTGCCATTGTGAACACAAGGCAGGGTAGCCACAGGCATTTATAACAGTATGCTATTAGGTTTGCTCTGAACAGGGTCTAATGCATCATTTTTAGACTCCTGTAAAAAATCACAGCTGTTTTGTAGTGCCTCCTTCTGGCCCTCAGATGGTTCTGCAGCACCCAGCCTCAGTCTCCCTTCACCCAAAAGCTCCCCAATATGTCCTTAGAGGTCTGTGTCCCACAATAACATCCCTTCCTGGGGGCTAGTGTATTAACATACAGTATGCTCAAACACAATCACCTTCACCCCCACTCGCCCCTCTTTTCTGAGGTCTGTCTATTTTGCAGTTTCAAATAAAAAAAAAATTTCAGAGTCTTCCACTGGGCACCATCCCTCCTTTGTGATGTCTATTTCCCTTTCACACTCTCTCTTCTCTGAGGTCTGGTTTCAATTTCCCCAGCTAAACACAGAGGAAGGAGTCGCTGAAAATAAATGCTGTTTCCCTTTGGAGCCACCTGGGTTACCCAAGCCCCTCTTTGAGCCCATACTCCCAGGCTGGGAAAATTCCAGAAGGTTTTCCCCCAACTGCTTCCCTCCAGAATCCTACCAGGAATTCAGTCCCAGCTCAAACAGGTCTGCAAAAACACTCCTCTGCTGTTATCTTTCACAGGGAGCTCTCAATTCCCTGCCTTATGAAACCCAGGCATCCTACCTTTCAGTCAATTGGGTAGCAGGCTATCAGTTACAAGTGCCTTCCCTTTCACTTTGTGACAATTTCCTATTAAGAATATTACATCTCTATTCTTTGTAAAGCCCAGCACGCATATTACTATTTATTTTTTGCAGTAGAAAAATAACTCCTGGTGGGGAGAAAGGTAGTGTCTTTTTTTTTTTTTTTAAACACAAAATGTCTGTATTTCCTGATATATTGGGGTCAAATCCAGAGCCGCTGAAGTCCAGGAAGTCTTAGAAGGCTTTTACATCAACTTTTGTGAGTTTGAGAACAAGCTCTCAAGGACAACACAGACCCAAAGAAATGTATGCACTTATGAGCAGATTTTAAGGACATGCTAACTTTGCTTTGGTAAAGATTAGGCAATTTTTTTCTATTTTGTATATTTTTCGATAAAAAGTACCATAAGGCTTTGGATATTTAAATCCAAAAGAAAAGTAGGGAATTGGATCCTGAAGATGCATAGATTTAAAGCCAGGAGCAGGGACATTCCATAGGACTTCCCTGAATTAATTCCTGGTTTAATTCCAATAGCTGTGTTTCAATTAGAGCATGTCTTTTAGAAAAAACATCTAGTCTTGATTTTAAAAATTTCCAATGATGAGGAATCCACCACAACCCTTGACAATTTGTTCCAATGGTTAATTACATTCTTGGTTAAAAAATTGTGCCTTGTTTCTAGTCAGAATTTGTCTAGCTTCAACTTCCAGTCATTGGAAGCCATTGGCTCTTGTTATACAATTGTCTGATAGATTATCAAATGTATGTTCTCCATGAAGGTCCTTACAGACTTATTAGATCACCCTTTTACCTTTTCTTTCATAAGCTAAATATTAGATTGAGCTCCTTTCACCATAAAGTATGTTTTTTTTCTAATCATTTTCATGGCTATTCTCTGAACCCTCTGCAATTTTCAACATACTTCTTGAATTGTGGATATCAGAACCAGACACAGCAGTGGTTGCACCAAAGGCACATACAAGGTAATATAACCTACCTACTTGATATTCCCTTGTTTATCTATTCAAGGATGGAATTAGCCCTTTTGGCCACACCATCACACTGGAAGCTCATGTTCAGCTGATTATTTACCATGATCCCTGTTACGCTGTGTGGGTTGGCTCACAATTGTGAGTGCCTATATCAGGGCAGATTGTCAGAAAACAGGGCAGACACTCCAAACTGATGGTACATTCTATAATTAGATTTCACCAAGCCAGTAACAAATGTGAACTCCTGGATCACCATGCCAATCTTACCATGGAGTCATAGGGAGTCTCCTCAGCTTCTCCAGTCTATCTTGCCACGCAGACAAACCGGACTTTGTGATAATAATCACTTAAACCAAAAATCACACCACATCAGGTTTCTCCCAGTCCCAAGGAACCAGTCACTTACCCCAGATCAACTGGTACTCTCGATCTTACACTAAAGAAAATGCTGGCAGCCAATCCTACAGTAAACTAGCTAAAGGTTTATTAGCGAAAAAAAAAGAATGAGAGTTATTGAGTGGTTAAAGCAGGAAAAACACATGTACAGGTGAATTAAAGTCTATAATTCCAAATGGTAGCAGAGATGTAGTAATCTGCCAGTTTCCCAAAAGTCTGTCACGGCTACGAAGAATTCTGGAGATCTGTCGTCTTGTTCAGTTATTCTGCCCTGTTAGCATCCAAACACTCCAGAGATCCAGGATCTTTCTTTGAATTCATATTTATGGTATCTTCTCACAGAAAGTAAGCTGATAGTGTCTCTACCCATGTGGGCTTTTCCTTTAATTATGATGAGTGAGGAATGCACTTTGAGTCTCTGACCTCAGGTCATCACCTCAGTGGCCATTTGCTTTAGAATTAGCACCTTTTCTGATGAAGTCCTTCATTAGCATTCCCTAAGGCTTCTTTGATGTCGTATGTGTTATTTAGTTAGGGGGTATTTACCATGTAAATGGTTTGCTGGTCTGCCAGCATCACAACCACCACGTATTTTTCAGTCACTGCTTCCCAGGATAGTCTCCCAGCCTATGAGTATGTCCTACGTTCTTTGTTCCTAAATGTATAACCTTACATTTGGCCATAATTAAATGCATATTGATCACTCTATATCAGTGACCTGTCCACTTCATCATCATCATCATTATTATATTAATTTGTATTACCTTTGTGCCTAGGAGCATGGCCCATGCGTATAGGAGGCTTGGGGAGGCTGACCATGCAGGGGCCAAATGCCAGATGTGGCACAGGTGACCTCCTTTAGACACGCATTGGCCCGCTGCCTTTGCACCAGCCAGGAGCACTGGAAACTCCCTAGACATAGGGGGGTCACTGGCATCAGGACTGTGGCCCAGCCTGTGCTCTGACCCCACTCTGCCCTGAGGCCCCACCCCTGCTTGGCCTCTTCCTGCCTGCCCACTTCTGGTGTGATACTCCAGCTCTGCCTGCCTGCTGGTGAGTCTCCAGGCTGGCTGCAGTGTTGCACTTGGCCAGGCGGGGATCCCAGGGCAGGACACTGGCAGGGCAGTATCAGTGCAGCTGCTAGTGCAGCCCGGGGGCCTGTGCCCAGCTTCTCTCAGTGCTGACCTGGAGAGGAGGTGCTTCGCTGGCTTGGTTGGAGCCTTGCACCCCTTGGTCAGGGCCAGCTCCAGGCACCACGCACCCAAGCACATGCTTGGGGCGGCACCTGGTAAGGGGCAGCGGGGGGAGCGCAGCGTGGCATTCCGCGGGGGGCGTGCTCCGGCGGCGTGGCGCTGGGGGGGCGGACTCCGGTTATGCGGGGCTCAGCGAGGGGGCGGTGTGGGCGCGGCGGCGCTCGACGGGGGGGGGGGCAGCGCGGGGCTCGGCGCTCGACGGGAGGGGCAGCGCGGGGCGCGGCGCTGGAGAGGGGTTCCGGCAGCGCTTGGCAGGGGGCGGGGGTGGGCTCCGGCAGCGCGGCGGGCATCGCGGGGCTCGGCACTCGGGGGGGGGGGGGGTCCGGCGGCGC